>NC_056750.1:302195744-302198244 GCF_019279795.1 Protopterus annectens
CTTTTTAGGCTTGACCATGGAACCACGGTCTGTCCTTGTAGCAGCCACAAAAATAAAAAGTTAAGTAAACAGCCTTTACCACCACAGCAGACTAGCAATTTGCCTTAGCAGCTTACCTTAGCCACAGGTGAGTGTCTCTGCTGTGGGCATTACTTCACACCACTCATCTTTTACCCAGATCCTTCTGGTATAGCACCTACTGTACAGCCACTACGGAACAGGGGTTAGCCATGTCCTCTGCAGCTGCTGCGGTCCTCTCAGTGGGGTAAGGAGAGGCACTCTTGTCAGTCCTGGGAGGGAAGGTTTCCTTGTTGTGTCAGAATGCTGTGCCCATCCCTGGAGAAACAGTGGCTGCCATTAATAATAATATGGTTGGCCTCATTTTTCCTGTTAAAAAAAACCCAGAAAACCAAGCATTTATCTACTCCTCCTCAAATATGTTTGGATAGGAGTAGTTTACTGAAATTGGCTCAAGGTTTGATTCAAGCTTCAAGTTTCCAGTAAACAAAGCGAACTTCAGGGTTTTGTCCTCAGATTTCTGATTCAGACTCATAGGCGAGCTCACTTTCTGATTCTCCCAGTGGGGGGGGGGGGGGTCTCTTTCTCTGAGATTTTGCTAGAATGTCCCAGTGTTTTAAGTGGCAGAACACTGCAGTTTTTCAGTCCCTCAGAAAAAATATTACAAGTTGCTAAAAAGGTTTTTCCAAATCCTACACTTATTCAACCTGTCCTGTCTGCTTTACAGGATTTGTGTCTTACTGCCTGCAGTTTTTTGATAGCCAGACATCACTAAAAAGGCAGACTGGATGTATAAAGTTCCTCAGTCTTTTAAATCTTTATGCACTATTTCCAAACCTGAACCAGCAGCTATAGTGTTAGTTGACTTTTCTTCTAAGTACTTAGTTAATTCCAATACTGCTCTTTCTAATAAGGTTTGGAAAATTATTGATAGATATGGAGAAAATGTATATACTTCTGCACCTTTGATTTCCAGAAGTTTAAATCAGGTTCATATGTTAACATTTATTCTGACATACTGTGAAACTGTGAAGAATGTGTAATCTACAGTTTCTTCTTATGAAGAAAAATCTGCTTTAAATAACTTAGTTTCTTCTGTTGCACAGGTCACTACTCATTGTTTGTAGTGTGTCTGACTCTGTTGATACTTCTTCCAGGGTTATAGCTACTGGTACTGTTTTAAGGAGGTTTGCTTGTCTGCATTTTCAGTATCGCCCAGATTATGTAAAAATAAAATTTAAAATTCTTCCTTGGATAGAGATTTAGTGTTTGGCACTCTGCTTCACAAGTGATGACAAAGTATAATGAATGAGGCAAACTGATCCAAACAATCTCTAAGATTTCTCAGCCCACCCTTTCCAAATTTTCCAAGGGATTTTCTTTCTTCGTATTCAATTTTGGCAAAAAACAGAATAAACAGTCTCAACAGGATTTATGTAAACAAAAGTTTAAGAAAAAATAGCATGGAGGTTCCAAAAAGAAACCCCTCAAACCTCCAAAAACCAAAGACACTCCAAGAAGTCTGAATGACTATTCAAGAGACCATGTGACTCCTCCCACCCTGGCTCCATTTCTCTTCCAGAAAGTCTGAATCTCCATTTTTCTCTTTGGTAACAGATTGTTTCAGGCAAATGGGTTCTCAAAATCATTCATCAGGCTTACAGATGGCCATTGGAGGAAATTCCTCCTTTCCAGGGGCCTTTTATCATCATGCAAATCTGACAATTTTGTGTTTCTACCTGTTCTTCATTACATGCTCTCCCAAGTAGTGATGGAACCAGTTCTTCAATCTCAGGTGGGGAAGGGGTTTTATAGGATATTCTTAGTCCCAAAGAAAGAAAATGCTTGGAGACCAGTTATGAATCTTTCTGTCCTAAACCTTTTTGTGATAGTGCCCAAATTCAGAATGATGTCACTTAACAACCAGTTGCCTCTCTTTCACCGAAGGTTTCCTGGTAACACTAGACTTCAAAGATGCTTATCATCACATTCCTCATCATCCAGAAATCATGTGTTTTTTAAGGTTTTGTGTGTCTGGAATACATTATCAGTTCTCTAACTTATCTTTTGGACTATCAACTGCACCAAGAGTGTTCACAAAATGTCTAGCTGCACTTATAGCTTGTTGCAGGGTATCTGCATTGTTCCATATTTAGACAACTTGCTTATCTCTGAAGAGTCATTTTCAAAATCTCAAGAATCTCTCTCTCTCTTGGGTGGGAAATCTCCTGTACAAGCTGGGGTTCCAAGAGAACATTCAAAAGTCTCTTTTGACTCCATCACACATGATTGTGTTCCTGGGATATCAGTTATTCAGAACAGTTACAAGTGCTTTAAATACATCTTTATCTAGATCTATTTCTAAGGTTTTCCATTCAGACATTGGTCACTGTGCGGGTATAACTCAGGATTTTGAGTCTTATGGCATCTATGATTCTAATGATACTCCTGGCAAGGCCATACGTGAGAACAATACAGTGGC
>NC_056750.1:302203244-302298244 GCF_019279795.1 Protopterus annectens
TGTGTTTAATAACAAGCAACAATTAAACAAAAAGAGAAATTCAGAGACAATTATATTAAAATACATAAAGTAAGTTAAAGAAAATATAAACATTATGTAGAGCAGAGACATCAGTGTACATTTGGAGTGTGTAAACCAATATTTACAGTAGAAGATAGTAGGATAGCATCTTCCTGTATAAATATATGCTGAAGATTGGATAATATGTATCTGACTACTTACCATCCCGGAAAAAAAAAACTAATTTGAATTCAGTTTCTAGGCAAGCTTTTAGTTTTTTTTTCTTAAATTCTTAAACAATGATTTACCTAATGTTTTCATTGATGATATATCAACATGCAGGTACTGCCTTTTGGAAAGCTTTTTCAGCAGCAGCAGCTAGTTTGTATGGGGGAAGGTCTTACTAAAAATATAGCTTCAGATGCGCTGAAGAAAATATGTTTGTTCCATTTCAAATAGATTACTTATAAGGGGTTGGGGCAGTAGTCACTATGCAGCAATTTTTTGGTAGGGTATTTAAATGTAATATTTCTGTAGATACTACTGACAGCCAATGAAATTTGAAGCAGTGGTCCAGGGTATTCCCTATTGCTGGTCAGATGAATAACGCTGAGATGCTTTTTTTCTGAGGCTTGGAGAAGAGTGGGTCTTGGGGGGATGGGAAGGATGGGCAGTGCATACTCTAATCTGTGCAGAAGGGATAGGAAGGATGGGCAGTGCATACTGTAATCTCTGCAGACGGGATGGGAAAGATAGGCACTGTACATTGTAATCTTTGCAGAGTGGATGGGAGGGATGGGCAGTGCATACTGTAATCTGGACAGAGGGAATGGAAAGGATGGGCAGTGCATACTGTAATCTGGGCAGAAAGGATGGGAAGGATGGGAAGTGCATACTGTAATCTGGGCAGAAAGGATGGGAAGGATGGGCAGTGCATACTGTAATCTGGGCAGAAAGCATGGGAAGGATGGGCAGTGCATACTGTAATCTGGACAGAGGGAATGGAAAGGATGGGCAGTGCATACTGTAATCTGGGCAGAGGGGATGGGAAGGATGGGCAGTACATACTGTAATCTGGACAGAGGGAATGGAAAGGATGGGCAGTGCATACTGTAATCTGGGCATAAGGGATGGGAAGGATGGTCAGTGCATACTGTAATCTGGACAGAGGGAATGGAAAGGATGGGCAGTGCATACTGTAACCTGGGCAGAGGGGATGGGAAGGATGGGCAGTACATACTCTAATTTGGGCAGAGGTAATGGGAAGGATGGGCAGTACATACTGTAATTTGGGCAGAAGGGATCAGAAGGATGGGCAGTGCATACTCTAATATGGGCATAAGGGATGGGAAGGATGGGCAGTGCATACTGTAATCTGGACAGAGGGAATGGAAAGGATGGGCAGTGCATACTCTAATCTGTGCAGAAGGGATGGGAATGATGGGCAGTGCATACTGTAATCTGGGCATAAGGGATGGCAAGGAAGGGCAGGGCATACTATAATCTAGGCACAGGGGATGGAAGGATGGGGAGTGCATACCCTAATCTGTGCAGAGGGGGTGGGAAGGATGGGCACAGAATACTCTAATCTGGGCAGAGGGATGTGAAGTATGGGCAGTGCATACTATAATCCACGCAGAGGAGATGGGAAGGATGGGCAGTGCATCCTGAAATCTGGGCAGAGGGGATTGTAAGGAAGGCCAGTGCATACTATAATTTGGGCAGAGGGGATGGAAGGATGGGTAGTGCATACTGTAATATGGGCAGAGGGGATGGGAAGGATGGGAAGTGCATACTCTAATCTGGTCAGAGGGATATGAAGGATGGGCAGTGCATACTATAATCTGTGCAGAGGGGATGGAAAGGATGGGCAGTACATACTGTAATCTAGGCAGAAAGGATCAGAAGGATGGGCAGTGCATACTCTAATCTGGGAAGTGGGGATGGGAAGGATGGGCAGTGCTTAATCTAATCTGTGCAGAGGGGATGAGAAGGATGGGCAGTGAATATTCTAATCTGGTCAGAGGGGATGGGAAGGAAGGGTAGTGCATACTGTAATCTGTGCAGAAGAGATGGGAAGGATGGACAGTAAATATTCTAATCTGGATAGAAGAGATGGGAAGGAAGGGCAGTGTATACTATAATCTGGGCAGAGGGGATGGAAAGATGGGCAGTGCATACTGCAATCTGGGCAGAGTGGAAGGAAGGATGGGCAGTACATACTCTAATTTGGGCATAAGGAATGTGAAGGATGGGCAGTGCATACTCTATTCTGGGCAGAATATATTAACTGCAATAATTTATGTGGTTTAGATTTTAAGGAAGGGCAGTGCATACTATAATTTGGGCAGTGGGGATGGAAGGATGGGTAGTGTATACTGTAATCTGGGCAGAGGGGATGAGAAGCGCATACTCTAATCTGGGCAGAGGGATGTGAAGGATGGGCAGTACATACTATAACCTGTGCAGAGGGGATGGGAATGATGGGCAGTTCATACTGTAATCTGGGCAGAGGGGATGGGAAGGATGGGCACTGAATACTCTAATCTGGGAAGAGGGGATGGGAAAGACGGGCAGTGCATAATGTAATCTGGGAAGAGAGGATGGGAAGGATGGGCAGTGCATACTCTAATCTGGGCATAAGGGATGGGAAGGATGGGCAGTGCATACTCTAATCTGGGAAGAGAGGATGGGAAGGATGGGCAGTGCATACTCTAATCTGGGAAGAGAGGATGGGAAGGATGGGCAGTGCATACTCTAATCTGGGAAGAGAAGATGGGAAGGATGGGCAGTGCATACTCTAATCTGTGCAGAGGGGATGGGAAGGTTGGGCAGTGCATACTCTGATCTGGGCATAAGGGATGAGAAGGATGGGCAGTGCATACTCTAATCTGGGCATAAGGGATGAGAAGGATGTGCAGTGCATACTCTAATCTGGGAAGAGAGGATGGGAAGGATGGGCAGTGCATACTCTAATCTGGGAAGAGAGGATGGGAAGGATTGGCAGTGCATACTCTAATCTGGGAAGAGAGGATGGGAAGGATGAGCAGTGCATACTCTAATCTGTGCAGAGGGGATGGGAAGGTTGGGCAGTGCATACTCTGATCTGGGCATAAGGGATGAGAAGGATGGGCAGTGCATACTCTAATCTGGGCAGAAATACATTAACTGCAATAATTTATGTGTTTTTTAATATCAAAAAGTTGGATGTTTTTAAACAAAACTAGCTGAGTCATTAACTTGTCTATTATTTCTCTTTGTACAGTGCAATTTTACAATGGCTTTCACTCTTGATCCTAAACGGTGAAGAGATTTCCACGTGTAGTTGGTGGTTGAGCTAGCTCTAAAAAGAGCTGTTTTAGCCCTGTGGGCAGCTGGAGCTCTATATAGAGCTGTTACAGATCTCTGAGAAGAGCTGTTTTGTGTTTAGAATGCCCTTTCGGGCAGATGCGGTAGTTCTAAAAAGAACTGTTTTGTTTGGTTCACCGAAGCTGTGTCTGTGCCTCCGGCTGGTCTTACCGAAGCTGATACAGATTTCTGTGAGCTCTGAGAAGGGCCGTTTGGTGTTTTGAATGCCCATTCGGGTGTTGGTGGTAGCTCCAATAAGAACTTTTTTGTTTTATTCTTCATTGTGTCTCCAGTTGCTCTTACCAGAGCTTATGCAGTTCTCTGTGAGCTTTGTACAGTGCAAGGGAAAATTTAATATGAACTGTGATTCCTAAATCATATTGGGATGCAGTTACCAGTAAGGAAGATCTAGTGGTGTTATAGAATGTATTGGCTGTATTCCTAAGTTATTGAGGGGCACCAAATTTCAGTTTATTAGTTTTTGTTGTATTAATTATAATTGAATTCACTGTGAGATAATTCATAGTACCTTGACGTCTTGTTGTGATGCCTTTGAAATGGACGGTGTGTGCCATTTCTAATAATAATAATAATAATAATAATAATAATAATAGTAATAATAATAATAGTAAAAATAGTAATAATAATAATAATAATAGTAATAATAATAATAATAGTAATAATAATAATAATAGTAATAATAGTAATAATAATGATGATAACAGTAATAATGATAATAATGTCATCTGTATAAAGAAGACAATTTATTTTAGGGAGACCTCGAGGTGGGTTAGTGATAAAAGACTGAGAATAACAATGGGATTGACCTCCCTCAGTCCTCAGGGACTCTAATGGATGACGGATATAAAGTTTGTTTCTGTTTAAATATCATGGCTGATTATCTTGAATGGTCTGTCTGGTAGATAATATTTAAACCATAGATTTACTGTGTTATAAAACATGGAACTCTTTCTAGTAGTGTGGTGTGGATCACTGTTTGAAAGGCTTAATTCATATCTAGAAAACAGCAGTGGTACTCAGACCACTGTGCATGTTATTGTAAAATTGGTTGGAGAGGAAGTATATATCAGTAAGGGTACTGTACTTCAGGTGGAAGTCATGCTTCTTATCTGTGTTGAAACTCAGCTGCACTGGAAGGTGAGGGGACCTAAGGTGGTAATTAGTAATCAGTACATGTGTAGAGCTGTGTGGAATAAGGCAGGTCATGAGTCTACAACTCTAAATATAAACAAGTGTATGGCTGCCATGTTTTATGTGTCTGGGGTGAACTGCAAAAATTCATGCTTATCACAAGACACTGTGATCTAGTGCTTGTTTTTCTGATAAAGGACAATCACATCAGGAAGCTGAAACATTTGCTTAGAAACTTCAAAAGCTCTGCCTTAATCTGGAGAACCCCTTTGTGACTTTGTGTTTTTGTGAAGTAATGTATGTAATGCTGATCCCTTAGAAGTACAGGTGATATTGTTATCAAACTTAGAGTGACTTAAGCCTCAAGAAAAGAGCTTTCATATCTGTCGTGTAACTCAGTCTTGGCACTTGTTCATCTGCTTGCATTTTCTGTGACTGGATATTGCTTTATGATCTAAGAGTGTCACATAATTTTATAAAAATATATATTTCCTTCTTTCGTACTTACGTATTATCGCAACCAGATGTTGTCGCTTGCCAGTGTGATAAACCTGAACTGTTACGAGGGCATGAAACACTGAAAGGGGCTATTCAAAGTACTTATTGTTGAGGAAAACAGTTGCATTACTTTCAGGAAGAGAGGAATTGGAAAACATCCTCTTCCCGATTTGCGTGCGTTATATATGCATGCTTTCATTGTCATGGCTGCTATGGAAAGCATATGAACTGCAGGAAACAACTGTAGCTCATCGTAAGCCCACTCATGTCTTCTGCTATGTGTTTTCTTAATAATACATGATGTCTGTGAACTGTAACCCACACAAGATAGGGACACAAATTCTACAAAGGGTCAAACAGCTACTTTGAAATTACTATAAATTAGTTATTAAGAAAATGCACACCTGAAGACATGAATGGGCTTACGATGAGCTACAGTTGTTTCTTGCGTTTTGCATGTAACGGTTTATGTTTCTTTTATTTTTTAAACATGTCTGTGTCCCCAGTCCCTTTCACGCATCTAGGCACATGTTACCCTCTGCAGTGCTCACATTTCTGTCTCATATTTTTAAAGTAGTCACAGCTATGATTCCCAAATGAATGTATGACCGTCACTTGACGGCACTTGCTGGCACAAAGAAGGAACGTTCAGCAGGCAGACTTGCAGGAAGCAACATGGTGCCAGTAAACACCATGAAGAAACAACAACAGTATGTTTTATAAATTGTATTGATAGCAGTCCAGAAAACAATCTGTACTCGTAAAAAAAAACACACTACATTACATTTTAACAACATTAATGGACATTTATCATAATCGGAAACCAGCGGCTATTGCCGCGAAAATCTGGTTGTGATAATACGTAAGTACCCCTTCTTTTTACATATTAGTCAGCATTTTTGTAGTGTGGTTAGGATAATGCCTTGAGTAGACAAATACTTTTCTTCTGTTCTGTCTGTTACAAAATATCATTCTGGCAAACTGCAACATCTTCACTTCCTTGCAATACATTTTCCATTGTTTGTTGAAATAAATCATGTAAGGAGTAAAATCCACCACCATACCCGCAAAAAAAAAAAAAAAAAAATTATTCTGAAGTTTAACAAACAAAGAATGTGTATATTCATTTATCAGATTTGTATACATGGTTCTCGTCCATCTTTGTGAACAGTCTACCATTAAAGAATGAGTTTTGTACATTCACAATGGAGTACTTTCCTTAGCACGATACATTTTTCTCTTTAAGCTTGTAGCTATCACAGAACCTTTCAGAACCATTTGGTTTCATGACAGTTAACAATGGAGCAGTCCATACTGAAAAAGTTAAAGATTCAGTTGGCTTTTATTTCAGGAGACCTCTCCATTTGCTGTCAGTGCATAAAAAACATAACATTTTTTGCTTTATCACTAGCAAAATGAAACACATTTGTACCAGCCCCTGTCCATACATAGCTTCATAGGTTCATAGGTTGGTACTAGGCTATCGGCCCTAGGGCTTATACAAGCCTAGCCATAACAATTCCCTGGCTATTTCTTCCCACACTATTTACTTCCCTGGACCCCTGTCTAGCAGGGCGACTGACGTGATCCCCGGGGTGAATTTCCTTTCTCCCATCCAATCATCAAGGTTCCTTTTGAAGAGGGCCAAAGAGGCACTCTGCTTGACATGTATGGGCAGTCTATTCCAGAGTCTGGGGAGTCTCTGGGTCAGGAACCTATCCCTCCAGCATGTTTTGTTTATTGTGATGACAAGATTTAGATCCCTGGAGCATGTGGCTCTGAGGGATTGGGATTTCTTTAAGTGAGGCATGTCCAACGGCTCTGGGTTTGACATGGCCTTGTATGTTAAGCAGAGATCGCCTCGGAGTAGACGATATACGACACTGTATAGCTGGAGTTTTTTAAGGCGGTCAGCATAGGGCATCTGCTTTAGGCCTGTGATTCTTTTAGTGAGGTATTTCTGCGGCCTTTCCAGTTGTTGCAGATGTCTTGAGAGGTACATACCAAATGGGGCATTGAATTCTATAATGGGTCTAATAAGGGCTGAGTACAGTGGGACAATGACCTCCTTTTTTCTGGATGAAAAGCCCTTAGTGATGAGGTGTGCTACATAGAAGGATTTCCTGACTGTTGTGGAGATGTGGTTATTGAAGGTGAGACCACTGTCCACCTGTGTCCCTAAGTCTCTTATCACATTTTCGGTGTTTAGTGTAATGCCACCTATGTGATAATTCACGGGTACATGTTTTTTCCCAAAGGGGATAACTATACATTTCTTGGCATTGAGCTTGAGCCCATGGCTCTGGCACCAAGCATCTGTTTCTGTAAGGCCCTTTTGTAGAGTATCCACATCATTTGGGGATTCAATAATGGCTCCCAGTTTGGAGTCACCTGCGAACTTTGTTAGCCAGAGTCCCTTAGTGTTGGCCTGTACTTCAGAGAAGTAGATGCCAAACAAGAGAGTTCCCAGGACTTTACCCTGAGTTACTCCACTTGTCACTTGTCTGGAGCTGGATTTGGAGTCAGCTACTTTTACAGTGTGGGTTCTGTCAGTAAGCCAGTTGGCAACCCACCGAGTGACGTAGAGATTAATGCCCAGCTTAGTAAGTTTATCTATGATTCAAGAGTGGGGCATGGTGTCAAAGGCCTTGGCGAGGTCCAGATAAGCTGTATGGACTGCCTTACCCACGTCCACAGCTCTGGAGACTGATTCGAAGAAGTCAATAAGGTTCAGGAGACAAGATCGGCCCTTCACAAACCCAAACTGGGTGAGGTCCAGTGTTTTAAGGATGCCAATGTCTTTGTTTATAAGTTCCATAATAATACGTTCCATGGCCTTGCAGATCAGGCTCATCAGACTGATGAGGCGGTAGTTCCCGGGATCCAAGGTGGATCCCCCCTTGTGGAGTGGGATAACCGTAGCTGTGCACCACTCAGTGGGCACGAAGCCTGAGGTGATGGCATGATTAAACATGACACTTAGATGAGGTACCAGTTCATTTTGTAGTTCATGTAGTACACAGCCCAGGATGTCATCTGGTCCCATGGATGCTGTATTCTTAGCTTTGGAGAGTGCGTTTTTTACCTGTGTGGCCGTTATTACCAGAATTTGGCAATCTTCCAATATTGAGATGGGCCATTTAGGGGGTGAGAGGGGGGTGAATTTGGCACTGAATCGATCTGCCAGGATATTGGCAATATCCTTGGGATCAGTATATTTAATGCCATTCTGTTGTAGCTCAGAGCAGATCTGAGCATTACCATTTAGATTCTTGACATAGTTATAGAATGCCTTGTGGTTGTCTTTGGAATCTTTGGCAATTTTATTTTCGTAACTAGCTTTGGAGGATTTTATGAGGGATCTCAGCTTCTTACTGAGGCTGGTAAGGGAGTTTTTTACAAACAGGAATAATTTCTATATTTTATATCTAAACATTGCTGAAACTTCATCAGGCCACAGATACCAAGCACACTTCTTGCACATATTTTTAAAGCAATATTTCATTCTTCTATTTTTAACACATTTATTTATTCACAACATTGCAAATCCTGTTATTGCAGACTGTAAAGACATTGTATGACTGACACACCATGTATTTCATTGTACATAGTATAGTGGAAACTTTTAGGGGTTCTTTCTTGCTGGACTATGCAACAGGTACATTCTTTCACATTCTTCTGACTCCTTCTCAACTAAATGCACACAGCATGAATCATGGTATCTGGGCTAGGGGATTTGCTTTCATCTTCTCAAACTGAGCTTTGCTTTTAGTAATCTGTTATGGGTCTTAACAGCTGTGTTTTTTTGCCTGCAAATTTGCTATTATGAAGAGTTTCCAGTAACAAAATGTTTTACTTTTAAACTTTTTAAACCTGCTTCTGATTTCAGCCATTTACAACTAACATACTTTAACCACACTGCTTGTTTGTAAACCACTTTCTTTTAAGTTGTAAAGTACTACGTCAGATCTCTGACTCTGACATTTGTTTTATACTTCTGCAAATCTAAGACATTTCTTTAAATTACTTCCCATGCTGTGCTGTTTCTGACGCTTCTGTTTTTCTCAACTTCCTTTGAATGCTAATATTATGTATTCTATATACCAGTGCATTGTAAAACATTTGTTGCAAAACTTCCTCTTAGCTACAAATGGACCTAACTCGGCAGCATTTTTTATACGGGCTAATAATACATTTTCACTGCTATCATTCTAAGATTTTCTTTTGTCATGTTTATTTTGAAATCCTGTACTGTCACAGCTGGAACTGGAATGAAATTACATTTCAGCACATTAACAAAATATTCAAACATTTTAGTGCTGATTTTTCTAGATTCAATAGATTGCTAATTAATTTATATACTTGTGCCTCCAAAACACTTAATAAAATTCACTTTTTTGCTGATACTTCAATATTGTTTGCTTTAAAAAATGAGAACGCTTCTCACAATCACCTTTTCATATATATATATATATATATATATATATATATATATATCTGTGTGTGTGTATATATATATATATATATATATATATATATATATATATATATATATATATATATATATATATATATATATATATATATATATATATATATATATATATATATGGGTCCACTTTGTAATTTTGAAATACTGAAATCTCAAAATTCAGTATTTTGAAACCACAAAGCCGCAAACCCAATCAAAACTCACAAACTCGAAATCACACAACCGCGAAATTCAAAATCCCATAACTACTCTATGCATACAACACACACATAAACATACACAAACCCCCCCCACAATCAAACTCATCTAAACTACGCTGCACCCACCCCTACTTATATATTCTAACTCCGAGATTGCACAAACAGAAACACAAATGGAACTCACACACACACACACACACACACACACACACACACACACACACACACACACACACACACACACACACACACACACACACACATATCTTACAGTCCCTCAAACACACACATAACAGTCACAACACACTTAAACACACTAAACCCCTAACCAACATACTTACACACACAAACTTACCAAAATGAAACCCAAACATCCACACACCATACCGCCGGAAGCAGAAATTTAAAATATCCGTGCTTCGGTATTTTGAATTTTGTGCTTCTGCCGGTTTTGAAAATGTGAATCTGCAGCTTTGTAAGTTCGAAATACTGCAATTCGACATTTCAGTATTTTGAAATTACAAAGTGGACTCATATATATATATATATATATATATATATATATATATATATATATTTATAGGTCTGTGTCGGATGATTGACTTTTCAGAAATTTAAAATTCGTGTTGTCGAGACCTTATGATCGAGTTTCTGAAAACTCAAACATAAGAAAAAAACCCACAAAAAAAATTACTAAAATCTACCTTTTGCACGTTTTTGCAGGGGGCAAGCCCCCCTGTGCCCCCACCCCTTGCAAATTAGATATACCAACTCTGAGATTCCACTATAGTAAGCAAAAGGGTAAATTTCCTGATCTGCATTGTATAACGATCTCCATTCAAAGGTCCGAGTCTTCAAAAACTCAATAATATGGTCTCGACCATATGAATTTCGAGTTTCTGGAAACTCGATCAACTGTTAGGGACGCATACAAATATATATATGTATGTATCTATATATATCTATATCTATATATATATATATATATATATACATATATATATATATATATATATATATATATATATATATATATATATATACAAATATATATATATATATATATATATATATATATATATATATATATATGTATATATACATGCACACAGAGAGAGAGAGAGAGAAATATGATGACTCCACTGGAAATGCCTAGACAATAGTACTGGTGGGTAAAAACATCACTGTACAGTGTAACACAAGTGGAGTACCTGAAAGGAAGGAAGGAGAATGAAGGTTTGCATTGTGGGAAAATGCAAAGAAGCAAAGCCTGACCCACTTATAAGAGAGATACCAGTAGCCAGGTATTGAAAGAGAGCTACACATGTCCTCCTTTAAAAGGCCAGAAAATGTGCAAAAAAACATTAGTAGCTATTTTGAGTCCAGAGGAATCTGAGGTATTTTGTAAAGTAAAGACACACTGAAGCTGAAGGCACTGGTTCTGAGATGGGAAGTCATAGGATCATAGGGTCATAGGAGATTACTAGGCTATCGACCTGGTGGTTGAGGTCCTGAGCTGGATTTAATGGAAAGCTGTTTGAAAAGGATTTGTGTACCAGAGATTTTGGTTTTCTCATCCAGAAGAGAAGTGTTAAACAGACTTTATTTTCTTGCCAGTGTGAGCCCTGGTAAAAGAAACTTTTGAACTGTTGTTAGAGATGTTTGTGTTTGGTTGTTACTGATTTAAAAGGTATATATACGACTGTTCACTCTGAAACCTGTGTTTGCACAGCAATTGCTGCCAGAGTGACTAATGAAATGAACCATTTTTCTATGATAACCTGTTCTACTGAGTTGTAATTTTATTTGCCACTTATTGCTGTCCTTTTGGTTTTTGTTTTGGCAATGCA
Source organism: Protopterus annectens (assembly GCF_019279795.1). Taxonomy (NCBI): domain Eukaryota; kingdom Metazoa; phylum Chordata; order Ceratodontiformes; family Protopteridae; genus Protopterus; species Protopterus annectens. The sequence continues at coordinate 302,214,785 of NC_056750.1, forward strand.
GCCCACTTTTGTTTTATATCAAATAAAAAACACTGGGCCAAATTCATTAATGCCTACACTAAGTGTACACCTTGCTGAGTGAGCAGAAAACACAAACATAACTCTTATCTTCTTCCTCCTAGTTTTAATTTTCCTGATAATTTTCTTGCAGCCTTAAATATTTAGGGGGATTCATAACTCCGCACGTAAAAATCCACTGCCAATCATTAGCGGACTGGAGTTCCGCTGTGGTGACCCCTAACCGGGAAAAGCCGAAAGACACAACAACAACAACATAAAGGTTACCACAAAGTACAGACTGCATCTACTCTTAGTGTATTCTTTCTGAGTAAGTAAAAAGCACAAGCAACATTGTAGCGATGTGCTTGAATAAAGACCGTTACACTTAGTGTACAACAGACACACACACACACACACACACACACACACACACACACACACACACACACACACACACACACACATTTTATATCAAAGTAATAATCCATGACTGCATGTAGGTATATCAAAATTTACCCACGGTTGGTGTGGTTGATCACTGGGATGAAGCCCATGTGATTAAACATACCCAGCCATGGGTAAATAATGATAAACCCACAAACAGGAGTGGATTATTACTTTTGTACAATAACATCAGCACAGGAAAAATGACAGAGAAAACAGAATCTTTGTTGCTGTTTGTTTAATTTTTTTAACTCTTAAAAAGCAGACATTTACAGGGACAGTGCAAAAATATGAGGAAAATCAGGTCTTTTTCTGTTTTAGTACCTGATTTTTCCCATATTTTGTTGTGTCCTCCAGAATATGCCAATAGAAAACTCTGTTGCTCAATGGTATGTCAGTAGTGGCTTTTTTCTATTAGTGTATGCTCAATTTACAATGGGCACTCTGGATGGGCTGTCCAGTCAACATGCTCATTTTGGAATAGTAATGAACCATTACTGTAGATATATATATATATATATATATATATATATATATATATATTAATATGTATAAAAAACAGTTCCTTGTAATGAGGTGCAAAAGTTTATCAGCCTTAGTAGGATATGATACCTCCCACCCTAAAGGAAAAACATTAATACACATGGAAAAAGTGCTTCACCAGATCTCTGATATATATATATATATATATATATATATATATATAGATAGATAGATAGATATAGATCTTTATATATGTGTGTGTGTGTGTGTGTGTGTGTGTGTGTGTGTGTGTGTGTGTGTGTAGAGCACATCAATGCTTCAAGTAATACATCCTAAATAAATGGAAGCTAAGTACTTTCCTCTAACAGACCTCAGGCTCATTTGCCTTTATCAAAGTAGATGATTACTCAGAACAGGGGTAAGGTAAACAAAAGCCGACCGACCAAACTTTCTAATCTGTGTCTAGGAATAAGGGGTCGTCCCTTCACGTGATGCTCTGAGTGAACATATATGGACTTCAGGAACTGCCAGCTATTTTAAGAAAACTGAACTCCATGCAGAAGTAGATAAGTAAATAATAAGATACTAAATACAAATTTAATTTTTTGCACTGTTTCCTCCTGCTGCTTGTCAATCACCCCCCTCCTTCTCCTCAGTCAATTAGTCCATTCATTCCCTATTAGTGAAAGGACAGCCTTAATGGGAAGGGCCATCATTCAGGTGGCCAGTGGAGGAGGTACAAGGATATTTCTTATTTTTCTACTCATCCGTATATTTGTACTTTAAGTAAGGCATTGAGGGTGGCTATGTAATAGGATGTCAGTGAATGACATTCCTTCCTTTCTACAAGGGGCATTCCAGACAAGTGGCCTTATCCTTCCCACCATGGCATAGTCTTTTCCAGGGAAAGTGCATGCATCCAATATGCCCTGGAGTACATGCAGCATCCACCAGCCCCCCACGCCCCCCAAAAGGTGTGACGGCTCGGTCTCTTCATTCTTTTCTTTTCTCCTGCTTGGCTTTCCCAGTGCTGGTGCCAGTAACTGACCATTAGTCTTCTGGGACACAGTCAAAGATCCATCCCTCTGCCCTTCCAACTCTTCATTTAAGGATCAGTGGATTCACATTTATTACTTTTGTAGCAATTTCCAGCTTTCTAGTTTCTTAAGTTATATTTCATATCACGGTTGTTGGTATGATATCTCAAGTTTATTGTACATTGCAGAATCTGGGTATGCAAAAAATGCAAATAAAGGCTAAAATTCTTTATTTGTCCAATAACACCAGGCGTATAGCTCATGTTTCTCTCAGCTTCAGTCTTGTTCAAGAACAGGGTCTTGCCAGATAATATTATCTTTCAGTAAAACATCTTGAAACAATAAAAAGCAAAAAATGTATATAGCCCCAAAATGCATGAATGTAAAAGCTGTCTTGCAGTTAGCATGAGGACTAAAGCTCTGACTTGTTAGCATGCTGGTTCTTGTGCAAAGTGTTCAGGGTTTGAACCTTTCCACCTTCATTTACCTGCTGGAATGTCAGCTAGGGTCCTTAATGGTCTCCTGGACTGCATGAGTAGTAAATACCAAGGTACACCAGAAGCTTTTATAAATACATCAGTAGAAACACATTTTCAAGGTTTGTTGCTTTAAAACACATGTAAAGTGAATGGGAACATTAAGACATGGACATCTTGAAACAACACCATTTCTAATGGCATTCCCTATAATCAATGAAAGCATCAGTATCACTCCTAATCTTTTCCAACAGATAAATAATAAGTTTCCTAAAACTGGAACATTGTACACTACCTCTATGTAAGGCAGAGCTCTTATTTTGCATTCACATGGAACAATGCTCATGTAACCTTCTTGCCAGTTCATGACATATTCTTCCAGTATAAATGACAAACATAATCTACATTCAGTAACATATGCTAGCAATTCAGAATAATATGCAAAATAACCCTTGGAACAAATGTGCTTAAGGGGAATACTAAAATAATGCCTTATAGTTATAGCTCCTTTTGCTAGCAAATATATAACGTTTTCTTACCATTTACTGTACTCCATGGCGGGCAGTGAGAAATTCCCAGTTGTTCCAAATGATGTCTACAGCGGTCTCATTGTCCACACTCTGAGTAACAGCCATGGTGCAAGTCCTATCAACCCCTACACCACTGTCTTGTAGAATGAAGACACTAAAATGTGAAGCATTGTCAGAAGTTAAGGAGGCCCAGATGGAAACTGTTAAGAACAAATAAAAAGGTGTGATTGTTAATCAACAGTAGATTGAGTAACTGTGGAATATACATTTAAATGTATTTTTTAATTATTAATAAGATACCACCCCTTTCATTTCTCAATGGCTACTGCAGCAGGTTGAAAGGGACAAGCAGGTAATTGTGTTTGAACCATGCTCCAGAGATAGTCAAAATACCAGGATTATAATTTTGGTTACAGACTATCACAATGTCAAGCTTAATATTGAGGATGCCACAATTTAGTTTGAATGAGTGTTGACCTCTCCCTTGATTAGCAGAGCAATACCAAGAATGGATAAAATATGTGGGGTTTGTGACAGAGTTTGCAAGTCAGACACCCAGCATAGTGTTACAAGCTTGGCAGTTTGCTTGAGAAGCAGGGCTACATGATCAGAATTAAAATTGAGGCTATTTAAAAACAGGATATGAGCACCAGCCATTTTATGGGGGGGGGGGTATGAGAATAGTTGGGGGACTGTAACCTTGTGTGAAAAATCATTTAGCTTTTTAAAAGAGTAACATTAATGGGATGTTTGGAAAGGACTGGTAGGAAAAAAACATTGGAAATACTACTAGTATGAAATGAGGCTAAGAGAGGTAGCAGAGCAAATGGGGAGGTGTTTGCAAGAAAAGGATGGAAAGGTTAATAAGAAACAAAATGAGCATGCCTCTTAAGTGCACCTCATTATGAGGAGTATTAGTCATGCTGAGTTATAAAAAGTTCATGGTGCTCGACATTCCACATTGAAAGGATCTGCCACACATTGATTCCTAAGAATGTTTTCACTAATATGCATTACAAATAATATTGAATTATATCAAATCATCAAAGAATGCTTTTTAAGTGTATCACCATCCTATGAGCTTTCTAGTGAGAGAGAGAGAGAGAGAGAGAGGCAAAAACACACGAAGGTAATAGGTGAAAATATCATTAAACTATCACTCGGTTGGTCAGTGGCAGTCTTGGAATGACCAAAAAGAACAGGCCCTATATAGTAGGAGCTACCTATACAGCCTCATACCTTTCTATCATGCAGCAACAGGTAGAATAAGAAAATAATATATTGGGAGATGTTTGCCTAAACTTTGAGGGCCAGGAGGAATGATGATCCAGTCATAAGAGATTCATAAGGTCAACTAATTAAATAAAAAAATAATTAAAATATATGAAGTCAGGAAAAGAGAAAACGTTTATACACACACACACACACACACACACACACACACACACACACACACACACACACACACACCCATATATATATATATATATATATATATATATATATATATATATATGTGTGTGTGTGTGTGTGTGTATGTCTGTGTGTATATGTGTGTGTGTGTTTGTGTGTGTGTGTGCGTGTGTGTGTGTGTGTGTGTGTGTGTGTGTGTATTTTATAAATATATATATATATGTATATATATATATATATATATATATATATATATATATATATATATGGGTCTACTGATTAACATCGAAAATACACTTCTCTGAAATTAAGCAGTAGACCCTACACTTCAGTGAAAGTCCACTTAAACAAAAGTGCACTTTCGCTGAAGTCTACCACCCAAAAAAAAAACACTAAAACATGTTTTTGCAGGGGGGCAAACCCCCCTGCACCCCCCATGTGGGGGGCTGTGTCCCTCATACTCCCCTAACTAAATATACCAACTCCGAGATTGCACTACAATGGGGAAAAGGGAATATTCCCATTCCGTGCTACAGTGTGCCCACCGAAGTGAGTGTTCGAAGTTTCACTACTTTGAACAAGTGGACTTGGTGAAGTGGAGTTCGAAGTAGTGAAACTTCGAACAAATTGACGGAACCCATAGATATAAAATTGCATGTGTACAACAGTGAAATGGTACACCTGCATTATAAACTGTAACTTTGTTAGGCTTAATGACATCTCTTTATTTAATATCTATACTTATCCATATAGGCATTATTTATATATCTTTCCTAATTGTATTAAAAATAATTACTCCACTCTTTTTATTCATCTGTGTTATATTGCTCTTTTTTTTCCTGCTAAATAATTACAAATTTTCTCCATTCTGTGGATCCTGGATCACGTTTGAAAAGAGTTAATAAATCAGCCCACCTACCCAGACAACAAATGGAAAATAAATAAAAATAAATAAGTATAATATGTATAATATGCACACAAGTGTATGTGTGTGTTTGTGCATGTATGTGTATAAAGACACACACACACACACATTTTTACTGAATCATGATATGTTTGGCGTAATTACATTTTTCAGTCAAATGTGATTCTACGAAATGTTTTTAGTCAAATGTATTTTCAGTAAAATTTGATCAGTTATTTGTGACAGTGAAGTATGATTCAGTCAAAATGACTGCATTCAGACACATACATGTGCAGCTTGCTTAGGAATAATAGTGTTTCTTAAATGTATTTACACTATATTAGAGATTAAATCAGAGTAGTTCCTTTACAGTGTATCTCTTCTCTTTATTAAGAGTTTAGTCAGTGTCTGTCAGCTCACCTCACTTCACTTCGTAGTGTGTGTGACATCTTAAGTGCCAAGAGCATAAAGCATCATATTGTTCCTTCCTTGTTTTATTAATTACTAATTAAGCTATGCAGCAGGAAAAAGTTATCAAATATTTATTTAAAATATCTTTAAAGGGCTCATCTGCTGCTTTGAATATTGTGATTAAGTAATTTCCTTGATGGTAGTTTGACAGGGATTTACATAGAAAGTCATTGTCTTGGAGTATTTAATCATGTTTGGCTGCTATAGTCACATTATGTGTTGCAGTTATCTCAGTACTTAACAATATAATGACATTGGATAGATATTTAAAATCAGTTTTTATTCATGATTTTAATATTTGGAATTCCATTTACATATCCTAACTCACTGAAACACAGATTTCCACTTACTGACCTCTGGTCTGTCACCAAAGTTGCACACTCTGACCAGCATTTTTCATGTGGTCTCAATCCGTATCTCATCAGTGTTTGTTGAGCTCTCCATCTGTGAAACTGAATTGTTTTCATATTCTCTCTCTCTCTTCATGAACTTTACGAGCCTTAAACATGTTTTCTTCACTTCATTCACAAAGAAATAAATATTACTTGTGATAAATAAAAGGCGTATCCTTACTCAGTCTTACTATTTGACCTATCTGATTATCTTTCGTGCTCCCTTTTCTCTTGTGACACTGTTACCAGTGATGATTTTACTATGCGCATTAATATCTCTCATTGCTTTCTTTTACTGATTTCTGCTTTCTCTTTCACTCGTCAATATCATAATGCGGTTTGCTATTGCACCGTACAGGTCTTGTGCACCTAGTTATGTGTATCTATTTGTTCATAGGTTCATAGGTTCATAGGTTCATAGGTTCATAGGTAGGTACTAGGCTATCGGTCCTGGGGCCCATACAAGCCCAGCCAAAAGGTACCCTGGCTTTTGCCACCGAAGAAAATTATTTTCCTGTGCCCCTGTTGAGCAGAGCCACAGAAGTGATCCCCGGGGTGAATTTCCTATTTCCCATCCAATCATCAAGATTTTTCTTGAAGAGTGCTAATGAGGAGCTTTGTTTGATATAGATAGATAGTTTATTCCAGAGTATGGGAAGTCTCTGGGACAGGAATCTATCCCTCCGGCATGTTCTGTTTATTGTGGTGACAAGGTTTAGGTCCCTACAGCATGTAGCTCGGAGGGACTGGGATTTCTTTAAGTGGAGCATGTCCAACAGCTCTGGGTTTGACATAGCTTTGTATGTTAGGCAGAGATCACCTCTGAGTAGGCGATATGCGACGGAGTAAAGCTAGAGTTTTTTGAGACGGTCTGCGTAGAGCATCTGTTTGAGGCCGGCAATCTTCTTTGTGTATTTCTGCGGCTTTTCCAGTTGTTGTAGATGTCTTGTGAGGTACGTATCAAAAGGGGCATTGTACTCTATAATGGGTCTAATGAGTGATGAGTAGAGGGGAACAATGACCTCTTTTTTTCTGGATGTGAAACCTTTTGTGATGAGGTGTGCCATGTAGAAGGATTTCCTGACTACTGTGGTGATGTGATTATCAAAGGAGAGACTGCTGTCCACCTGTGTCATTTCTTTTTATGCAGCTTTGTTAGAAGTGTTCTTATTTCTTTATATATCTGTTTACCGTCTATATATATATATATATATATATATATATATATATATATATATATGTATGCACTGTTTGTTTAACAAGTAAGTATGCTGCTCTGTGGGTCTTTTCCAACCATGATTTGTGCCACAAATATATAGTACACATTAACGATTTCTTAGGCTGTACCCTGAAACAGATTAATGTATCTAGGCATCCCTCGTATTGGCCTCACAATAGTAATCAAAATGTGATACTGTCTAGTATAGTCAAGAAATTGAAAGTGTTTTGACTCCCTCTGACCTCAAGACTCAAATCCTTAACACTGATGAAGCTAGACTTCAGTGTCAGTCTTAATGAGAAAGCTTTCTCTCATAAATATCTCCTGCCTGAATCATATCCCTAGTGAAATCTGATCCATTCAGAATGTCAGTATCTTCCAGGTGTAACTCAAAGAGCATTGTTTTAAAAGATGAATGAATATAAAAATCTCAGAGATGTTCATAGGTTCATAGGTTCATAGGTTCATAGGTTGGTACTAGGCTATCAGCTCTAGGGCCTATACAAGCCTAGCCATAACAATTCCCTGGCTATTTCTTCCCACATTATTTACTTTCCTGGACCCCTGTCTAGCAGGGCGACTGACGTGATCCCTGGGGTGAATTTCCTTTCTCCCATCCAATCATCAAGGTTCCTCTTGAAGAGGTCCAAAGAGGCACTCTGCTTGACATGTATGGGCAATCTATTCCAGAGTCTGGGGAGTCTCTGGGTCAGGAACCTATCCCTCCAGCATGTTTTGTTTATTGAGATGACAAGGTTTAGATCCCTGGAGCGTGTAGCTCTGAGGGATTGGGATTTCTTTAAGTGTAGCATGTCCAACAGCTCTGGGTTTGACATGGCCTTGTATGTTAAGCAGAGATCGCCTCTGAGTAGACGATATGCGACAGAGTATAGCTGGAGTTTTTTAAGGCGGTCAGCGTAGGGCATCTGCTTTAGGCCTGTGATTCTTTTAGTGAGGTATTTCTGAGGCCTTTCCAGTTGTTGCAGATGTCTTGAGAGGTACATACCAAATGGGGCGTTGTATTCTATAATGGGTCTAATGAGGGATGAGTACAGTGGGCAATGACCTCCTTTTGTCTGGATGAAAAGCCCTTCGTGATGAGGTGTGCCACATAGAAGGATTTCCTGACTGTTGTGGTGATGTGGTTATCGAAGGTGAGACCACTGTCCACCTGTGTCCCTAAGTCTCTTATCACACTTTCTGTGTTTAGTGTACTGCCACCTATATGGTAATTCATGGATACATGTTTTTTCCCAAAGGGGATAACAATACATTTCTTGGCATTGAGCTTGAACCCATGGCTCTGGCACCAAGCATCTGTTTCTGTAAGGCCCTTTTGTAGAGTATCCACATAATTTGGGGATTCAATAATGGCTCCCAGTTTGCAGTCATCTGCAAACTTTGTTAGCCAGAGTCCCTTAGTGTTGACCTGTACTTCAGAGAAGTAGATGCCAAACAAGAGCGGCCCCAGGACTGAACCCTGAGGTACTCCACTTGTCACTTGTCTGGAGCTGGATTTGGAGTCGGCTACTTTTACAGTGTGGGTTCTATCAGTAAGCCATTTAGCAACCCATTGGGTGACATAAGGATTAATGCCCAACTTAGTAAGTTTATCTATGATTCCAGAGTGGGGTTGGTGTCAAAGGCCTTGGCAAGGTCTAGATAGGCTGTGTGGACCACCTTACCCTTGTCCATGGCTCTGGAGACTGATTCAAAGAAGTCAATCAGGTTCAGGAGACAAGATCGGCCCTTCACAAATGTTACTTTTATATTGTGTAGCATATGTCAGAGGACCTTGTTAAGAATGGATTATGTGTAACATGCAGATGCCTTTAGCTGAACTTTTAAATACTGGATTTTGTAATGCTCTCATCCAACTGGTCTTTTTGTCCCTTCCCCTTGATCTTTGTCTTCATATTATTTGCACATTATTATTAAACTCTGTTATTCTTATGTAATGTTGTTATCTGATTGCATTTAATGCTGAAAACTATTTTGTACTGCAAACTGTTTTATTCTGCATTACACTTAGCCTGAGTCTTGAAGGTTAACTGACTAGTCCACGTGCTTGGTTATCAAACAAGCAAACAAACAAACAAACAAATGTGCGTGGCCCGGGTGTATGTACACTCCAGCTGTGTAATTATCTACAGATGTTTCAACCATTCATATTCTTTCTGTCACATATTTACTGACTCACTCACTATTCTTTTTAAACATATTTTCTGACACCCCTCATCTGCTGACCATATGGCTAACTGGCAAAACTCTGCCCATTTGTTCCTTAACCAGGTAAGAGTCAGTCACTGCATGCTCATTATTCAGGCAGCCATCTGAGAATTTCTTTTTATGCAGCAATTATTCTCTTGTGCATGCCCCCAAGTGCCCAGGGGTGGGCATGTAATAGTAAAGTGCAAGGGTAGGTCAAGCAAGGTCATCCACTTTCATGAATGATGCTGCCCCATAGCCATATCCCCTTTGAAGGCAGTAGACTTTATCCATCTATTTTCTTCATCTGTGATTGTGGATGGAGTGTACATCCCCAAAATATGACCCAATTCTACTTCTCTTACATCATTCCTCATCCTACCAAGCTGGATCCTTCAACTTCCAAATCATGAAGTGAACTTGGAGCAGCTGAGTTACAGTCAAGGCCTGATTCATCTGTGCTGGGGCACTGATACCATTCAGTCATTATGCATTCAATCCACAAGTGTTTGTACTTATGCCTGATTAAATATAGTGTTATTTTATCTGATATTACAGATTATGACTTAAGTATTTGCATTTTTCATTCTCTGTTTTTTCTGACTTTTTTGAGGTTAAACTAATAGCCACTGTACAAGTTGATTCCTTGTTTACTCTTCAGTACAATATGTTGCAGTTTGCACTTTTCATATTGTATTTATTGGCTGCATGATTTAATTCTGAAGCTCAGCCACATTTGTTGTTTAGGTACAAAGAGCCTGAGAAACTATAACTGCAGAATATGCTATGGTATCTGCTTAGGGAAGCCCCTGCAGATAGTCAACTGCATATACTCAGCTAAGAGCCTAAAGTAGCTCATTTTATCTGAGAATAACAATTAATTTTGCTGTTAACACCCACTCATGCACAACATACATATAAAAGACAGGGAATAGAACTAAAATAATTCATGCAACACACACATTTATAGATCCTGCATAAAGCGACAAATACTCCTCTGAAGAAAAACATTTTTATGGTTGTACAAAACAATTGATGAAAATGAAGTGTAAGATTTTTAGTCTGTTGGGTAAATTTTTGGCAAAAGTGTATAAAGTGCAAACTGAGTTGATAGAGGGCAACAAAATGAGGTTTAAATGCAAAATAGAAACTTCTGCCACTCATCTCCCTGCTTTCTGGATCACCTCATACGGCTACATCTATGCTTTATTCGGAGCCAGAGCTGGGAATGTGCTAGAATTTCAAAGACTGCAAGTGCTAACCTTGAAGTAATAAAACTGGCAGTGAGAACAAGGTAAATATGTACTAATTTTGAAGCTGCAGTTACTTCAAGGATTTTTCTTTTTTCTAACTACAGCAATAATTGCTGTAGAAATTATTTCAGAGTTGGGAAATATAAGTAGGTGTGGGAGCTCAACCCCTTGTTAGTGGGTGCAGAGTGGGGGCTAAATGTCATTTACAAAAATGCTTTAATAGTTTTACACTCCTTAAACTCACTGTATTCTCTTGGTGACCACGACTGATTATTTTAAATATGTGAGACTTGCAAGTAGAGGTCTCAAAGGTCTTAAAGAGAGTTGAGTCTGCCACTGTGACTTAATACAAATGTACTGACTTTCTTTCTTCACAAATAGCAAACCATATTGCTACTAGAGCTATTTCTTACTCTTTGCCATTTGTTGTATGTATGTTTGTATACTGACCTTCCTTATAACAGCTTGTGACAATGAACCTAATCTAGGACCAGTGTCACCCCCTCCCCTTCATCTCATAGCCATCAACTTGCTAACAGTATTATGGTCTTCAGACTGCACTATTACATGCTTAAAATGGGATAAAAGCATTAGGGTATGTAGCAATTAATTTCTTGTTTGAACTTAAATCATATATTGTCCCTCTCACTTCTTCTCTTTCTTCTTCTTTCGGCTTTTCCCATTTAGGGGTCGCCACAGCAGATCACATGTCCGCTCATGATTGGCACTGGAGTTTTACAGTGTCGAGTTGCCAGCCCGGCACCCAACCTTCCTCAGAAGGCACACACACGCACTCACACCTAGGGCCAATTTAGGGTGTCCAATCCACCTGCAGCATGTCTTTGGGATGTGGGAGGAAACCAGAGCACCCGGAGAAAACCCACGTGACCACAGGGAGAACATGCAGACTCCACACAGAAGGCACCCCAGCTGAGGATCGAACTAGAGAACCTCTTGCTGTGAGTCAGCAATGCTAACCACTGCATTAAAAATGTAAACATCTGTCAAAATGCTTCCCCTTTATTTCAGGAAATGTACAATTCTTTTTCAGATACTTCCCTAGATTCATGAAAACATAATTTTTGGAGTACTACTATCTTTGAACATATGGCATATCATTCTGTGTTACAATCATTATTTCAGACAGTTTTATGAGTTCTGTGGGAAGCAGGACTATTCGACCCTGGATAGTTCGTCCCCGGGCGGTTTGACCCCAATGCATTTCTATGTAATTTCATGTGTGTGTGTGTGTGTGTGTGTGTGTGTGTGTGTGTGTGTGTGTGTGTGTGTGTGTGTGTGTGTGTGTGTGTGTGTGTGTGTGTGTGTGTGTCTATATATATATATATATATATATATATATATATATATATATATATATATATATATATGTATATGTGACTTTTTAGTGGACAATTCAACCCCGGACTGTTTGACCCCAGGCTATTTGACCCTAAATATATTCTTTTAAGTACTTTATCATTAAGTTATTAATTAATCAATTATTCAATAATAACACTTAATTTTTCATTGTAAATATATTTTTTAATAATATTTTTATTTTATTTAATTATTACAGTGGTTAGTATAAATATAACATTTAAATCTTTAACATATAATAACTAGTGTTATGTTTTAAAATATTATGACTACTGTTACTTTATAACATACATTATAACATATGTTTTCCGTCAAGTAAATATATATTTTTTTATTTTATATTATGTTATGTTAACTAATCTATTATCTACTATAAGTAATTTCTTTAAAATTAAATGAGATCAATTTTTTTATTCAGGTTAATATGCCTTCTTCGTCTTGAACATTTATACTACCGCCAAAGCTCAAGCAGCAACATGCAATTTTCACCATTTCCCACCGTCTACCATCAAAGCACATCAGCACCTCAGGAAAGTGGATATGGATATATGAGTAAATGCAAACACTCTTGATTTCCAGCAACATTGATAGTGTGTAGTGCTGCAGAGGACTTGACTTGATTGCAGAGCATAAAGATAAACACACACAATACAGTCTAATCCATCTACAGTTATGTTATTATTATATTAGTTATTAGTTATGTTAACAAATCTATTATCTACTATAAATAATTTCTTTAAAATTAAATGAAATCAATTTTTTATTCATTTTACAGTTATAGGACGTTCTTTTGTCACATCTCCAAAATTTTATTGTCTGATCGTGGTTGTATTTTGCAAAGCATTTATATATCCTCATGACTTCTTTTTTATTTATTTATTTATTTTTTTTGAGGCAATCTTTGACATTTTTTCAGTAACTATGTGGATGCATGAGCAGTATATAACATTTTTTTCTTTATGTCAAAATATCTGTGGCTTATTTTTTCTTGCTTTGCCATTTCAGTGGGGTCAAACTGTCTGGGGTCGAACCATCCGGAGTCGAACTGTCCTGGGTCAAAACATCCCATACCCATTCTGTGGTTTATGATCCCTAACATTTTTGAGAGATGCCTATCTATGACCTTAGTCACTAACAGGTAGTGGATGTTCTCCATCTTCTTAATGGGCGCAAGCTTGATAGCTGTTGTAGCACAGTATCATGGTCAAAGCCCTCCTGGTAAAAGGCTACACATGCACCATGAATGACAGGCATATTGGAAGGGAGGCAGTACCACTTTATAAGGAACATCCCTACCTGCAGGTACAATAAGCCCTAACTGGTATATTTATTCCTTTAGCACATCACTACACAGGGCTGTCTATTAGCATCTGATATATATATATATATATATATATATATATATATATATATATATATATATATATATATATATATATTGCTTCCCAGCCCTTAAATTTTGATTTTTACTTTGCAAGATTACTTAGCCTTAATCTAGATTGGAACATTTTAATCATAATGGGAGATTTTAATGTCAGCCATTTGTACAGGCTCTTAAGCAACATGGCCAAGCAATGTAGAAAGAATACATTTTTAAATTTATTTACAAATTAGTCAGCTGGTGCTTCTTATCATCAGTTACAAATCTGCAAGTTACAAAATGTTACTTCATTGTTTGCATTTCTTCAGTCATATCTATAAGTGAGAGCACTAAAGTTCATCATGCAGCACTTTATTTCTCTATTAAACATCATAATATAAAGATTGCATTTTTATGTGGTTGACATTGAAGGACATCAACACTTGCCTTGTCACAAATGCTGTACTTTCCTTTTAGATTGTGGGAGTCAGTGAAGTCAGAAAGGGTGAGTTTCATATTTCTTTCATAGTTTTTATAGACCCCCATTACAATTCCAGGACCATAATTTCAAAGACCAAAATGCTACCAATGCCTAAAATTTTGAATACTGAATCTCCCTACTGGAATGAATCCAGGAACAAGTGTTAACATTGGTCCTGCGGGGGGGGGGGGAGATAAGTTCAGACGTTCTACATTGGGATCGTCAGAATATTGATCTTCTATATTATGGTCCCAGATCATTCATTTCAAGATTGTGGGATTTAAGACTGGTAGTAAACCTAGATATGTATGTATATCTGTCTATCTATATCTATCTATCTATCTATCTATCTATCTATCTATCTATCTGGGTCTACTTCTATTTCCTGAAATCTCAGAAGGTTGGAGACCAAAAGATCGAGACCATAACCCCAAGGATGTATATTCCTGAAACTTTATAAGGTTGAATCCTAGAATACCGATATGTAAGTAGAAGTTAAACGGTAAGTGGTGTAAGTGTGCGCTGTCTCTTTAAGAAATTATAGTAACCACGTAAAAGGTATGACAGATATTATGTTCCAAGGTAGCGGTATCGCTGTGGAAGTTTATGGAGTTGTAAGGCTTTGAAATGATTCAGAAGTGCTAATTATTGAATGGTATGTTTTTATTTAGAACAGAGTATGTAAACAAACATGTATTGGTGTGAGTTTATCATTTTTCTCAAAGTAGTGTGATCTCGGAGTTGGAATATTTAATTTGTGGGGGGTGTCAGGGGTGCAGGGGGCATATCACCCCTGGTAAACTGTAGTAAAGAAATATACTTTTATTGTTTAGTTTTGCGGAGGACAGGTTTTAAGGTAGTTTTGTAGAAGAAGTATGCCTAATATGTTTTTAGTGTGTTTATATTATGTTTAGTGTATAGTTTGAGTATGACGACTGCAGTGATGTGTAGAAATGTCAAAGTGGTGGTTTGAAGTGTAATGATGGTCTTTTGAAATAGTGTTTTTTTGGTGTTCTGTATAGGTGGAGTGTAGGTATGGTATTGCGGTTTACGGTTTTCAGTATTATGGGACTTGGTCATGTATAGTTTCGGCAATGTGAATATTCGGGTTTATGGTCTCAGTTTTCTTGGTCTTCAAACTTCTGAGATTTCTGGAAATAGAAGTAGACCCGTCTATCTATCTATCTATCTATCTATCTATCTATCTATCTATCTATCTATATTATATATAGGTTTATGTCAGAATATTGAGTTTTTGGAAATTCGAACTTCATATAGTTGAGATAGTATGTTTGATTTTCTAAAAACATGAATAATACAAAAGAACAAAAATCTATGTTTTTGCAAAGGCCCCTGCACCTCCCATGATATATCAACTCTGAGATTGGAGTAGAGTTAGGAAATACATACCAAAGCTTTTACTGTTTGGAATGTCGAACATACGGTCTCAACCATATGAAGTTCTAGTCTCCAAAAACGTGATCATCTGACATATATATATATATATATATATATATACATATGTGTGTGTGTGTGTGTCTGTAACTATCTATATATATATATATGTGTGTGTGTGTGTGTGTGTGTGTGTGTGTGTGTGTGTGTCTGTAACTATCTATATATATATATGTGTGTGTGTGTGTGTATGTGTGTGTCTGTAACTATCTATATATATATGTGTGTGTGTGTATGGAGCCAGCAAAAGTATCTAAAATGGCAAAAATATTGATGTAAAAAATGGCAACCTAAAAATATTAAAAAAAGTCAACCTGATAGAGAGCATGCCACTCTGTACCTATACCAGCTCTAAGATGAACAATATGGGGGGGGAAAGGGCAAATTAGCAATTGCAATTTCATACCACTGTCAACAGCTTTCCTGTCAAACAAATCTGGTAGACAGATTAGATGCTGACAACACACACGTTCAACCAACTTAAGGAAGGGAAGTGATATATATATATATATATATATATATAT
This sequence comes from Protopterus annectens, assembly GCF_019279795.1. Taxonomy (NCBI): domain Eukaryota; kingdom Metazoa; phylum Chordata; order Ceratodontiformes; family Protopteridae; genus Protopterus; species Protopterus annectens. The sequence goes on from NC_056750.1 coordinate 302,230,812, forward strand.
ATATATATATATATATATATATATATAGATTCACTTTACAATTTCGAAATAGTGAAATACCGAATTTCAGTATTTCGAAATCATAAAGTCGAACGTCCATAATCCCAAAAGCACACAATCACAAACACATACACATCATACACCACACAACACATACAACGTCCAACCCATACTACAACAAACAAAACACACACAAACAAACCTACATTACATGTGCCCCCCACACCCCCCCACTTATATATATTAACTCCGAGATCGCACAGACACAAAAGGAAACACATACCCACACATTTCACAGTCCCTCGCACACACACAAACATCACACATATACATACATCAACACATCCAACACTTACACACATTCTGACACACTCAAACTCCCACACAAAACCCTTACAAAACACTCACTTACCTTCAATTGCACCTACATCCATACACGACACAAACCATGATACACTCCCAACACCACACGCCAAGTACCGTAAGCCATAACTGCAAATTTGAGATATTCGAATTCGCAATTATGCACTTTCACGATTTTGAGTCTTCGACTTTATGATTTCAAAATACTGAAATTCGGTATTTCAGTATTTCAAAATTATAAAGTGAACCCATATATATATATATATATATATATATATATATATATATATATATATATATACATACAGACATATACATACACATACACATACACATGTATTTATTTAGTTTTTTCCTTTGTTGACTGGGTTAGTCTCACTAGACTAGTGGCCTCTTTTCAGGGGAGACCTGAGGTGGTATTTATACTACCAGGGAAATTTGGCTAGGGGATTGATAACTTCCAATACTCTTTTTGATAGATGTCAATGAATCTTTTACACCCACCTGACCATATTTATATATATATATATAGGTCCACTTCTTTAACTCGAAATACTGAAATCCTGAATTTCAGTATTTCGAGTTGAGAATGTTAAACCCTCAAAAATAATGCAGTCGACTTCTGGGATGTGAGGAATTACACAGAAAGAATAGATGTCGACTGGATTATTAGGCTAAGGGCTGACCAGAAACCAGGTCTCAATGACAAGGTATCCATTAAGCCCACCTTAAAAAACAGAAGGTTGATTGTTAGATGAATGTCTATAATGCTCACTGTTAAGTTTAGGGTCTGATTTTGAAATAAATTGTTTTTAGGTGAGCTCAGACATGTTTTGTTATTGATATCTATTTCACATTTGGGCAACAGACATTTTTATATATTTTTTATATTTTTACATTTTTACAGTTGGCTTATTAGGTCATTGAACAGAATGATTGTAGTTGGCTCAGTTGTAAATAAATATGTATTGTTTTTATCTAGGAATGTTTTTTAAATTATCATGATAGGTCTTTATAATAATATATAATGTATTTACCGAGATGAATTTTAAGTTAATTGAAGGAAATGATGTCATGCTTAAATGGGTATAAATTTAGTAGCCTCCTTTCTGTATGTATTAAAGGTTTGAAGAAGCCCATCAGGGTGAAAGCGCTAACCTACATATCCATAATAAACTTGTGGACTATTCTTGTGTGTTGGAATTTATCATCTGGAGCTATATTTGCAACAAGGAGCCTTGGATATATTTGTTTAATCAGCCCTGGAGTGCCCCTGTGCTTTTTGATTTGGGATTATTACTTTGCATAGTGTAAGGAGCACTTTCCCCTTGGTTTCTTGTCTTGTTTGTTCTTAAAATGTAAAAGTAGTTCAAAATTTAAGTTCATCTATCTAAAGGACATTAATGATACTTTAATTATTTATACAATTTATTAATTGGGATAGAGCACTGATCCCATTGAACCAATTTCAGTCTCAGCCCAGAATGTGAACACACATCAAGTGGAAAAAATAAAAATAATTTATGAAATAAAAGAGCACACTAAAAACAGAATAATAGTTAATAACAACAGAAAAATAATTTCTGAAGGCACTCAACAAAAACCACTGTTTACAATATTTACATCAGTTAGAGTAGTGACATTTTAGGAGTTAGAGAAGAGTTGCCATAGTGAAAATAATAATCAGTATGTGACGGGGATTAAGAGACTAGGTTATGTGAGCTGAAGCAGAGCCCTTACAAGCAGCTTGTGCAAATAGATGTTCTTTAAGTAGTGCCCAAAAGGAGGAGTTACAGAGATCTTTATGATTTGAGGGAAGAACCCTCCAGAGCTTGGGTCCAAGGGTAGCAAGGAAGTGGTAAGAGCACTGAAGTCTCATTTACGTTGCTTGCAAGGGAGGCCTGAGTGGCTTTGAGATCTAAAGTTATATGACGGAGGTTATCTAAGTAAACTCAAGGAAAGAGAAGGGACAGGAATTTTCATTCAGGAGTTAGAAAAATTGGGATCCAAGGAGTAGATTGGCCGGTTGCTGAACTGACAGCCATTTGGCTTTGACTAGAGTAAGACAGTGGTGTCCATACTTTGGGGAAAGGCTAATGAAGCACCAGATGAAGCATGAGATTGTTTGGATGGTGGCAGCGGCTCTTTTGGAGGCAGATAATACAAGAGGTAGGCAGTACTCAAGCTGGGCTAGAAGAATCCCTTCACCAACAGCATTTCTTTTTGGATGTGAGAGGACAGAGGAGGTTGTATTTGCCCAGAACAGTAAGGAGTTTATCTTTTTCTGGGTGTTTTTGAGATGGTGGTGGAAGTGTTATTAAAAGAGCTTGTTTATTACAGGACAGCAGGATCATAATGGGGAAAATAATTTAGGATAGGCTTCTAGTGAAATACTTCAGAAAGGAGAAAGGAAGAGATAACAGGAAAGTGAAGTGGGAAAATGAGTTGGGGCAATAAAAAATGTTTTGGAGATTGGGAGCATCAGAATAGGAGTTCAGTGGAATGGAGAGAGGAAGTGATTAGTAGGGAAAATGTAAATAATGGGATGAAAAAAAAGAATGGGGGAAAATAAGTTAGGACAGGCTAAAAACTCAACAATAAAGCCAAGAAGTAAATACTAAGGCAATCAATACAGGAAGGTACTTTACGTCAGTTTAAGTAATGTCAAAGAACTTTACGGCAGTTTAAGTAATGTCAAAGAAGCAGCCACACATTAGTGAAATCAAGACTTTGCTAAATTACCAAAACGAGAACACCTCATTTTTTGGAAAAATATTTTAGATTGCAGTTATATAAGAGACCAAAAGCCAGATACTGAATTAATCCCTGGTTCTTGTGGAACTATAAAGGAATGCTCTACAGGCGCTAGTTTTCTGGGTGGTTTCTATCAACCCCACAGGCAAAGATGGGTGGTTTCTATCAACCCCACAGACAAAGAACTATCAGGGAATGTATTGCTAAGGAGAAATGTGTTACAAATGCCACATGATAGCCATTTATCTTGTTCTTGAGCTTATCATCTGATTTTTCTGAGGAGTTACAATGGTACTGTTTCCAGTGACTGAGATGAACTTGGTAGTCCTACTGTAGGAGACCTGTAAAATAGAGAAATGGCCTGGTTGCAAATTTGCATACATTGAGTTATTAACTAGCTGTGTCCTCAGAGCCAGTGCAGAAACTAATTTGACTCTGGATTCGAGGAGAGAAAATATATAAATTTGTACAGACATTCAGTAAGTTGGTAAGCCTTCAAAACAGTGGATTGGAATTTCTGATTAAATCTAAGTTGATTACTATATTCAATACACAAATATCTGATGGATAAAAAATGTGTCAATCATCATGTGAGTGTCACTGATTTAGCAAAAGGATATCTCTGCACTGCTTTGCTGTGATACACTGACAGCCCATTTAGGGTTAATTTCTTTGCTTTGCATCCCCTGACTACTTCAGTAGCGTCTGGTCTCTAGCCAACCTGACATGGATAAAGCAGGTATCAGAGAATTAATAAGTGATTGACTATATTGTTTGTAGTTTTAGCGCTTCTTTTGGTTAAAATGCATGCACTTAGATTTTGTTTAAGGATAACCTTGATTTCTTCATCCATGTACCCACTGTGTTAAAGCATTGTTGTGAGAAGTTTTACATGGCAGGGGCGTGGTCAACATGGTGACTGACTAGCAGCACAAAGCTTTAGCTCTGCTTCTTTTTATTTTTTTACTGACAGGATTTTATTATTTTATCTTAATAGAATATGAATTTTTCAACAGACATATTTTCTCTAAACTATCACAAATATTTTTCTTGGAAAAAAAGTGGATTTAATAATAACTTTTTAAATTTTCCTGTCAGTATACTTTTTATCTGCTCAATTATCATGAGTCATTCAAAAGTGAACTCACAAGAAAACTCTGTATGAAAGGAACTTCAGTCCATTATTGGGAGTATCCAGGAACTATTTATTAAACTGGACAAACTGGAAACAAAAATGGATTATATTAAAGAAGACTGCAAAAAAAACAAAACAAAAAAAAAAAAAACAAATGGATTTTCTAAATGAAGTGTTAAAACAGGAAGCTACTCAAATTTCTTCTATTGAAGATGCAGTGACAGACTTGGATGGAAGACTGACAGACAATTTCTACTAAAGCAAAACACTTTGTTACTAGAAAAAAATAGATGACTTAAAAGTTTTACATGGCTAGTTTTTTTGTCACATTACAGAGTAACATGAATTAATTGGTATACTCAAATAATTTTAGATCCAAGCTGTTGTTCCGTGTATGCTATGCATATGTGTTGAAGAGCGAGTTAGGCCTCCCTTGAAAAAGGATCATGCCCAACTGGAACTTCCTAATTAACAAAAGAAAAAAAATTCACCAGTCGTTAATTTTATGAAACTATTACAGTTTACATTTGTTTGTATATGAATCCCCTCCAGAAGGGCTTATGAAACATATGAAACAAAAGAAATATCAGTGGTACTATCAGAAGTGCAAGATGAGACTGTGTGAACTCTTAATAAGAGGACAAATAATCTGTGATTTAGAGAAAACACAGTGAATTTCAAAACATGCTGTAATACATGTCAAGTATTTTTATGGGGTGCCTTGCCAACCTGTACCCCATGATTTGGGGGTTGCATCCTCTACACCCCTACTAGTTATATATTTTCCTTAGCGTAGGGGAAACATACTTCAGACTTAGTATATATTTCCCCATGTTCACACTTTCAGGTTTGCTACACCATTGAATGCAATTACAGTCCCCGGGGTGTACTATTCCCCCATTATGGGGGAATGAGTTATTTACAGAATTTCTCAAATGAGTGAAAACATGTTTGTTTAGGATGATCCTTGTGTTTCTTACACAGTAGTATAACAATAACAATGCTACAAGGTAAACCATCACTCATAAATATTTCAATAATCATTATTGTGTGTAAAAATAGTGAATATGAATTAAATAGGTTTTTTAAATTTATTAGTAATAGCACAGAATTTCTGGAATTTACAAGTGACATAAGAAAAGAAGGTGTTAATTACCTGGATATCACTATTCAGAAAGATGCAAACACAAAACCATTTATGTCCAACATATTCAGAAAGCCAACATATTCCAACACCCTCCTACATTTTAATAGCTGTCACCCCATCCATCAGAAGAAATCTTTGGTAAAAGGACAAGGGGTACGGATAGCTAGAATGGTATCCGAGGAAAATGAATTTTATGACAATTGAATGTATTAAAGAATATGCTGATAAAAAGACAATACCCAGAAACATTTGTTGACAATATTTTGACAGAAGTGAGGGTGAAAAGGGCAAGTGGATATTTTCCACCTATATTAGGTAAAAATGATGGAATGGCAGAAATAGATAATGAACAGAAAGATGGTAACAGCTTTGGCAAATCAGCTATTTTTAAATTTAACCAGTTTTATGATATCAAAAATATTTTAACACACGATTGGAATATATTCTGAGCTAATCAAGATTATCTTGAATTGGTGGGTACATCGCCCAAAATAATTTACAAAGAGGACACCAGTCTTAAAAATATCATAGAAACACATAATACTGTGAGTAATAATGGGGGGAGGGTATGGTGAAATGTGGGTTTTGCCTACAATGTAGAAATATTCAAGAAGGTAGAGAAGTCTGGATACCCAATTATGGGAAACATTTCCTTCATAAAAAATAATCATGTAATAGCAAGGCTGTGGTGTATTTAGCACTGTGTTCTCTATGTTCCTGTTTTTACATAGGGAAAACTATCATCGCATTTAGAACTCGTATATACCAACACAATTATGATATCAAGAAAAAAGACATGAAAAATGCCTTAGCTACACACATTGCTACACATGATGGGCATAATTTTAGATTTATTATTATAGATCAAGTCAAAACAGGAGAGAGGGGAAGGCCCTTAGATGATTTCTTGGAACTAAAGGAACTGAGATGGCAGTTGAGAGCCAATGCCTCTGAGTATCCTGGGCTTAATAGTGACATGTCCGTCAGTTTTTTTTTAAGGTTAAAAGCAGAATTTCATTTATGATCATGTGTTTTTACACATATATATATATATATATATATATATATATATATATATATATATATATATATATATATATATACAAATATGAGGCAATTTATATTGTCAGTATTCTAAAGGTGAATAGACAATTTGAAAGGATGTTTTAACCATCTTATATGTTTTTATCTTTTTGTAGTATGTTTCTAATGGAAATGATGTCATTATTATTATTTATTTTTGATTTACATTTGTTTACCAGGAAATTCTGGCTGGACGCAGATCCTTTTTCAGCAGATGCCCGGGAATTAAAGCTCCACATTATGTACATGATAAATAGAGATGCAAAGTTGCAGCAACAGTAAACAACATTACAAGTTGTTGGCCTTAATTCAAAAACAAGATATTGATTATCAACAGTATATACAGTAAATGTTGCAAGTTAAGATTGTTTCTTATTGTTCACAATATTAGTAACAAAGTTGTCAGACAAGATTTTAAAGTATGTAAAGACAACTAGCTAATTCTGACTGTGGTTAGTAGTGGTGGTAGTATAGTTGGGTTGTGTCTAGGTGGGGGGAAGGTAAGGGTGGGGGTGCTAGTCTGGATTAGAACAAGGGCAAAGGTTAATGTAATGAGGGATGTATATAAGGGTGGGGTTACTTGCATTGGTTATTCTGATGAAGTTTCTAGTAAAGAGACAAAATCGCTAAATTCTCCTTCTGTGTGGATTCCAGGCTTACTTCTGGTTTTATACAGTTTGTGGGATCGTGTTTTACATTTGTTATTAAGGAGTTGATAAATACACCATCAAAGGCAGCATGAAGAACAATCGTTATAACCTGTAAGAAAATTGGAGTTCTAGAAGGAGAACCTAGTTAGTTCATGTTGAAAAAAAATAGTTTGAGGCCTAATGAGGCAAAGTGCCAAGAAAAGGCTCATAAGACCCAAGCTTTAAGAGTCACACATAGTCAATATGCTTTCCCAGATCCACGAAGGTCGTTGGTTAGGCCTCTTTAAGTAGGGCTGTATCTCATTAGGTTCTTTTCTTTTGGTTTCTCCTATCTGCTGTGGGTAACACCGAAGTATCAATCACTGCTTTTTCTTTTTTACCAGGCTATTTGGTAGGGCATTATTTCCTCCTTCTGCAGAATCTGGACTTGTGTACACATATACATATAATGTTTTGTCAAGTGTGTGATCAGCTTAGGTATAGACATTTAGACATTTACAGCTGCTGGGCTTTTCTTGATGTATGCAGAGGCCTACTGCTTCAGTATCAATTGAAGTGGCCAGCAATGCTCAAACGTTAGTCTTTAGAACTCATTCAGGACATAACACATAAGGACAAAATCAGTCTTGGATGTCTGATTGCACTGTTAGTGGCTAATTTGTGTTAAAACCAAGTTTTGGCAGTGGCATTTGCACGGTACTGAAAAAACATGCTTCTGTGGGGGCAAAGATTCCCCATATCCTTCAGGGGGATTCATGTGCTACATCTCCCTACATAATATCACAACTCTAAGACTGTTGCAGATCATGGTAGAGGGATTCCACACAATCGCACAGTGACCACATTTAGTCAGATGTGTTTTGGTGTGATGTTATACAACTGGCCTTCAGGTGAAACTAGTACCCACGGCAAATATTGATAACACTTTCTTTTTTTTTTCAGAAGATAAAGAAATACTTGTTATATATTAAGTCTCCCTGTTCTCCAACTCTTCAGAACTTTTAAATAACCATTATATTTTTACTAAGTACTCCTATTCTCAAACTGCCTCTTTCATATCAGACAGTTAAATGTGACCTAAGAGACAGATTTTTGAAATGTTCCCCTCGCTATTACATCTTTTCCCTCATTTACCTTATTTCTATCTGCCTTAAAACAACATCTACTGGAAAAAGCAAAAACTGTATTTTACATGAGACTGCTCTGAACCAACTCATTTCTTGGTTCTTGACTTACAATGCTATATCATTAAGAGGGGTCTGTAACAAATGACAAGGTTCACCCTCTGAGTTATTTTCCATGGGAATTTCTAGATTTCATCAATGGTGCTGACTAGTGTTTACTTCAGAACTAATGGGAGCAGTGTTTGTCATTTGAATATAATAATATATAAGTATTAGTGCGTATTTAATGACATATCAATGCCATATTACTCTGTTGCAAATATTTTATGTATTTGCTGTTCATATTGTAAATAAGTTACAGACACAGGCATCAATCTCATCCACCTGTTAAAAATAAAATAAAGCATTTTCCGGCTTGTCTATTAGATTTTAACATCTATATGAACTTAATGACTAAAATCTCCTGCTTTGTTGGTGATTGTATGCATTATTATCTGTTTTGACCTCCATTTCTGCAAGTGGAAGCATATTTGATGTTGATCACACACCTTTATTTTATTTTATTTTCTGAATGTAGTTGCTTCTTTTAAATGCCCTTCCAGTCACTGTAAGCCCTACTACCCCCTATCCCTATATGCACACACATAGCACACGCACGCATGCACACACACACACGCACACACACACACACACACACACACACACACACACACACACACACACACACACACACACACACACACACAGTAGAAAATTATGTTTATCAGCTGTCACTTCATGGGCACTGAGTTTGCCAGATAACCTTATAGCAATGTCTTGCCTGCAGTAAACATTGCCTTCTTTGTGTTTTGTGGAATAAAAAAAACTAGTAGCAGTATTGAAACCCAGCTTTAACTTGATTCTTTAATGTAACTAAGAAATATATAATCTTATTTTCTGCATTTTGCATTCACTTTCTATTTACTTTATTCAAAGCTGTCTTCTCCTGCTGTCCGTGATCCCTGGCTACATCTGTCTACATAAATGCAATACCCAGTTCTTATCCTGCAAACATATTCACTGCAACGCAAAAGAAATTAAAAGTTTTGTATTTTTTTAAGAGCAGTAACTGGCTCAGCATGACAGTCTGACACAAAATGAATTTAATTAGTCTCTAGCAACGTAAATAAAGTACAACCATTTTAAAATAAACGAGTCAGACACCCAGGTCTGACGCAGTGTAGCTAAGACACAGAGCAGGTATTTTGTTTCATCCTCTAGACAATTTACATCCAATTAGAAATTAATGCTTTTTTTACTAACATGCTCCCTTCTTTAAAGTATAGGTTGTGAAAAGACTGAGAACTGTTTGAGTGATATTTGTTTTGTCCTCTGTGACTCTTCCTCCCTGACCCGATGAGTAGGATGGCTCAGTGAGTCAGACTTTAGCTCACTTGGGTAGGCGTATGATTCAGTGTTAAGATTAGAAGGCTTCAAAGAGGGACTTTCCGCACACATTTAGAGTGCCAAAGATATACATTTCCTTAAATGAGAAGAGCAGTGGAAAACTAACAGCATGCTGGCAGGGGGAAATTTTACAAACAACTTCAGTATTTCATAATCAAGACTTTAAAAGATGGGTTTAACTGCAGATTATACAGAATGAGGCCTCCACTATTTTAAAAACCGTTAACAAATTGTCCATATAATTTATATTTATCCTTGTGGACTGGATTGTGATGAAAAGGGTCAGTGATAACCATTTCACTTACCCTGCTGAGGAAAAAAACAAAGAAAGAAAAAAGAAACAGTTACTTCCATTTTGAACTATTGTTAATAAAATATGAGAATACACCATATGCACATACTGATGTACACACAAAGAAAGAAAAAAGAAACAGTTGCTTCCATTTTGAACTATTGTTAATAAAATATTAGAATACACCATATGCACATACCGATGTACACACAAAGAAAGAAAAAAGAAACACTTCCATTTTGAACTATTGTTAATAAAATATGAGAATACACCATATGCACATACCGATGTACACACAAAGAAAGAAAAAAGAAACAGTTGCTTCCATTTTGAATTATTGTTAATAAAATATTTGAATACACCATATGCACATACCGATGTACACACAAAGAAAGAAAAAAGAAACAGTTACTTCCATTTTGAATTATTGTTAATAAAATATTTGAATACACCATATGCACATACCGATGTACACACAAAGAAAGAAAAAAGAAACAGTTACTTCCATTTTGAGTTATTATTAATAAAGTATCAGAATGCACCATATGCACACACACACACCCACACTTATTTTTCTTTATATTTCTGTTAATGCTCCTGCTGTTATACTATCACATCCTATGAACATTTCTTGGCATATGGATATCTTGTGTTGGTGCTATACCCTTGCATACCCTTCCACAGGAACACTCAAAGAAAGCATGATATGAGAGGCAAAATTTCCTATTTTATTAATTTCGCCAAATCTTTTGGATCTCTAATACCAGGATGGGAACGAACCCCATTCCTGTGTCAAAGTATGATTAGAGTTCATGAAATTATTATTGTTTTAATCTTTGATGTCAGCCAGAAGTACTCTTCGCAGAAGCCACAATGTGACCAGTAATTACAACTTCTGTAATTCATATGGAGTTACATATATCAGTAACATATCTAAATATGATTGTAAATTCTTTTTCATAAGACCCATTGCTCCTACTACTATTGGAACTGTCTGGGTATCTTTCTTCCACATTGCCCTAGTTTCTGCCTGCAAATCCTGGTATTTTATGACTTTGTGACTCTCTGTACGTAAGACACTGTAGTCACTGGGTGCTGCAATTTCAATGATCAATCGTACTTTTGTCTTCTTTTCATAGACTACTATACCTGGTTTTCTTGCATCTATTTTTTGAACTGTTGGTAATGGGTGATCCCATGTGATGTAGACTTCATCGTTTTATATAATGCTTTGTGGTTCATGTTTCCAGTGTTTTTCACCTACTTCAGTATTATACTGTTTGCACAACCCCCAGTGCAACAGTCTTGCCACATTATTAGGCCTTTCAATATATAGTCCTTCTTCCATTAGCATATCATAGCCAGCAACAAGGTTTGTAACTGTTTCCAATTCTGTTTTACAAAACCTACATTTGTCAGTTTCTCCCACATGTTTAATGGACTTTGTAAACCAATGTGTATGTAGTCCACTATCTTGGTCTGCCAATATTAACCTTTCATCTTTTGGTTTAAATTCACCTCTCGTTAACCATTCCTGCATTCAGTCCTGATCAACATGTGGTTGTTTCAAGAGTTTTCTATACTTGCAACTACATTGATGCATTTTCCACATTTCTTGCCTTCTTATCTGATCCTTCACTGTATATTCTTTCTTTTGTTTTTTGGCACATTCACTTTCTGTCTGATTTTTATGTACTTCTAGTTTGATTTTCATTCACCACTTGATGCTGATATGCTACTGCTAAACTAAGCAAGGAAGTCATCTTAAACTTATTCTCCTTATATTTTAAAACTTTTACTATGTTTGGGTCTTGTGAGGTCAGCAGATATGTATGTATTCCCACTATTACAAATCTATATATGTAGTAAATTTCGAGGAGGCCCATACCTCCTTCAGAACAGGGAATATATAGTCTTGGTATGCACTGATTTTTATAAATTATTTGATGAGTATGAAGCATACGTCTTGTTTTCCTGTCCAAACTATCCAACACCTTTTGGGGTGAGTCAATCACTCCAAAACTGTAAGTTAGAACACAAAGAACAAATCAATTTATAGCCTGGACTTTGTTTCTAGATGTCAGTGCTGTTTTTTGTATTCATTTTATTAATTTCGGTCTTCTAAAATGTTCCTTACTGAGTTTTATTCATATTTGTTCATGTTTTGTTGTTGATCCTTCATCAACTCCCAAATATTTATACACTCCCTCTTGCTCAAGTTCTTTTATATCACACTGATGTTTTCTTGGTGCTGCAAATTTCCTACTTTAATGGTTCATTTTGCATGTTTATCAAGACCAAATGACATTATTATACCATACGAAAAAGTTTTGACAACTTCGAGTTGTGCTTTCAGTTCCTCATCTGATGAACTATACAGTTTTAAATCATCTACAAAAAGAAGATGAGATGTCTTTACACTTTATTGTTTTCTGTGAGCCAAATTACAGCCATGACCCAATCTAGTAAGTAGACAGCTCAATGGGTTAAGCGCAAGACAAAAGAGCAGTTGTGACAGAGATTCACCCTGGAATATCCACCTTTGAATTTTTATCCCTGGAATAGTAATTTGTCCTTCATCATAGCTTAACTGTAAAGTGGTTTGCCACTGTTTTGTGGCCCGTGTAATGTAATCAATCAGTATAGAGTGCATCTTGCACATTTTAAGCACTTTTTTACCCATGAATGTGGGATACTATCAAATGCTATTTTTGTACTCTATCCATGCTGCAGTTAGATTCTTCTGCTTTTTGCAGTTCTCCATCATGACTTTATTTAACATCTCTTCAATTCTCTTTGAATATCTTTGGGACTGCCTTTTTAGTGTTGATTATTTGTTCCATATGACTTTCTTTTATTACCTTTTTGTTGTATTGCCATGAGTATAAACTCTGTCGGCATCAATTTCAGTGTAAAGTTTATATGTCGTTGGAATTCAAGTTATTGGTCTATAGTTTTTAGGATGGCTTGCAGGTTTGCTCTTAAGCAGGAGTATTATTTTTCTTGTTGTTAGCCAGGCTGGTTAGTGTCTGTTTGGGGTGCGCATATAAGTACTTCTTACTCATGGCTAAATCTTCATGTAAAGATGTTAATACTTTTAACCAGAAGTTAGATACTGCATCTGAGCCTGGGGTTTTCCAATTAGGAGCTTTTCTTAACTTTGTTTCAATCCCTCTGGCTGTTATTTCATCCCATTTCATATCCTGTACATTTGAACTTCTTATTCTTTCTTTTACTTCTTCTATCCATTAAACATCTTTTTTTATGTTCCACAGGGTCTTCATAGATATTTTCTCCAAAATGTATCTATTTCTTCTTTTTTTGGTGGTGTTTCAATTCCTTTTGCCTTGTTTCCAATTCTCTATAAAACTTTTTTTGGGTCATCAATAAATTGCTTGTTTTGTACTTTTCCTTTATATTTATCTCTGTATCTTCTAAGTTTTTCTCCCTGAGCTGATATTTTTAGTTTATTATTTGCGATAGTGTAGAATAACGCTTAATCTGTTCTGATACTGTGCATTGCATTTATCACGCCTGTCTTTCTGAGTATTTTTCTTGATCTGTTACCTCTTCTATACTCTTCTAACATTAACACTTCTTGTCTTAACTTTATAAAGTTTTCTCTGTTCGATGCTTCTATGATGGCATTCAGTTTGTCCCCTTCCTTTCCCTTACTACCATGTGTTTTTGTGGTAAGACTTTATCTGTTATTAATTTAGCTGCACAGTAATATATCCTATTTACTTCTATTATATTGCATGAATCTCTATGGACAGTTCTAATTACTGTGTTCATTTGTTTTATCAAACTTCTAACCTATGGGTTGTATTGACTTTATGTAGTCTATTTCTTTCATTGATCTTAATGCATCTGTCCTTCTCTATTAAATCAAACAACTTTTCAGTTAGATCATTTTCTCCTACACAGAGAGCATATTATTTGTTCCCCATTTCCTGTGAGCATTCTATAGATAGTTCCACAGCATCTTCCTCTACCACATTCCTGTCGTCCATTGCTCTTTCATATGGGAACTCACCTGTCTATACCCTAGAATATTGGTGCGTCAGAGTTGCCACACTTCCTGTTCTTCCCCTTGCTGTGCAACTCCACCTGAAAGTTTGTATTAGTTTGTATGGAAGTCCCTAAAGTATCTTCATCTGGAAAATGATCAGATGTTTTCTGCTCCACTGGTTTTGCCTTAATTTGGGGATCCATTGCTCAATCACGCTGTGTTGTTTTCTGAGTTACATTTTCTACACTAAATCCTTCACTTCACAAGTAATCCATAACCTCAGTTTCTGTTTCTTTAACTCCATTATTAATCTTCTTTTCTACTTTTCCTCTTTGTTTTCTTATTTTTTGTACTGTAAAATTTTTCATGTCCAAATGCCTTTGTCTGTATTTCTCTTCAAATATCTTTGGTGCTGCTGTTTTTGAATTGAATAGTTTTGCTTTCTCCTTTGCATAAGTATTACACCACTTTAAATCTCTTTTTCTTTCCCATGTCCATATTTCTTTTTCAGATGTCTCCTGATCCTCCCTTTCTCCTTATTTTGGGGATGTGTTGTTCCATCACACTGTAGCATATCAGCTGCTCCGAGGTGATCTCTGCCTAACATATAAAGCTATGTCAAATCCAGAGTTGTTGGACATGTTACATTTAAATAAATCCCAATCCCTCTGAGCTACATGCTGTAGAGTCCTAAACCTTGTCACCACAATAAACAGGACATGCTGGAGGGCTAGATTCCTGTCCCAGAGACTTCCTATACTCTGGAACAAGCTACCCATCTATGCCAAGCAAAGTTCCTCATTAACACTCTTCAAGAAAAATCTTGATAAGTGGATGGGAAATAGGAAATAACCCCGGGATCACTTCTGTGGCTCTGCTCGAATGGGACACAGGAAAATAACTTTCTTGGCTGGTGTAAGCCAGGGAACCTTGTTGGCTAGGCTTACTTAGGCCCTTGGGCTGACAGCCTAGTACCTACCTATGACTCTATTACTGAAAACATCTGATCATGCAATTTGGTCTCAAAGTGAACAAAAAAATATTGTATTGAAAGCTTTGCAGTGGTGGCTGAGTGGTTGGATTCTTGAAAAAGACATACTGCTAGTATAGAGGGGGAACTAATAATTCATTTGCATTTTAATTTAGTGAGGACAATCCTATAGAACATCAGAATGTGAACCTTGGAGTAAAACTCTATGTGACAAAGTAGGGAGAAATGAAGAAGGTTTTAACAGACATATTAAAAAACTAGGAGTGTTATTGTATTGTGTAAGATTACTATCATTTCATAGCATTTGGAAAGGCTGTACTCGATTTATTTATACTTTTTGGAAAAATGCTCTTGGCTAAGAATTCCTGTATCTATAGCAGCTTTTCTGTCTGAAAGTTTGGCGTATACCCCACAACTTTAGAGCAATTCCTCAGATTACTACATTAAATGTGAGAAAATATATTTGCAGAATCACAAAGAGACTTCATTTTTCTGGACAGTGTTATTACACTCTGGAACTTTTTGCCTGGTTATATTTATTTATTTACACTTTGTTGATCAGGTTTGGTCACTTTCACATCCACCTGAGCTACCACCTGCCCAGGCAGATACGGCGCACTCTGGGGTACAGCACCCCTTTATGCTGCACTGCAGTGTCAGTACTGGAAAAATTAATCTAATTATGTGCTGTGGAAATAGAACCCACCTCCTTCTAATCTGCCAAAGGCAAGTGTGCTACCTTTTGACCTACTGAGTCTGCAAGGCAGTTGTCCTTTATGTGATTACAGGAATAGTCTTGATGGCTATGTCAGTGAAGCAAAGGCCTGATAATATTTGGGACAGAAAGTGAATAGTATACCGTGGTTAGATGAAACAGCTCTAAATGATTTTCTTTTTAGTTGACTCTCATGTTTCTTAGAAGATATTGCTGAATTCAGTGCAATCCATCCTTACTGTAGATTTTAAACACAAGAATCACCATATATCACCATATATCAGTCTCTCATCATTCATATAAATTTCTATAATTTCCATCACAATTTCTGCTTCTATCATGATTGCCACTTACAGCTTCAGCATACCATTATTATCAAGAATCAGTAACATCCTCTAACATTTTCCTTTACTACTGCCCTTGGGCTCTACTCCTATAATCCATGCTCTGCATATTTTCACCATCCTTCATTTTCTTTCAGCATCCCACCTCTCTTTAATCATTTCTTGCCTTGCACTACTTTGCCTGCCTGCATCACTGTTCCCTTTCAACTTTCATCTTTCATCACAGTTTAAGAATTCTGACATTTGAATGGACCTTTCAAGTGCCTTCTTCAGCTTCACTGACTGCAAAGAGCTAAGATGAAGCTTCTTCATGCTAAGTAATTCCTCATTAATCCATGCCTTTCCTCAGTCTTCCAGTCTATATTCCTACCCCCTCCCTGCATCCTGAAACAGCAAATGAACTCACTAAACAAGTTTCTTCTTGCACTAGAGATATTTGGCTATGAAATCACTTACATGAAGGATATTAAAAAAAAAAAAAAAAAAAAAATATATATATATATATATATATATATATATATATATATATATATATATATATATATATATTACAGTAAGCTCTCAGTTAACTGGCACTCATGGGGATTGGTAGATGACAGATAATTGTAGTTTCTGGTTGTTTGGGAGTTAATATTAAAAATAGGCCTGACTAATATTGTGCCCTATACTATTTGTTTGGTTTGACTTGCTCTTAGGTTGGGGAGAGATGGATTTTATTTCTATCTTCCTTTTTAAAACTCTAAAACTCTAAAAACGTAAGGTATGCTTCTGCGGGGGAGCAACACATGAAAATTGTACTGTATTTCTTTGATATTTTTTGCCGGTTGCTTGAGAGTGCCAGTTGCTTGAGTTCCAGTTAACTGAGAGTTTACTGTGTGTATATATATATATATATATATATATATGGATCTACTACCATTAACTGAAATTACACTTATCTGAAATACAAATAACTGAGACGATTCCACCGAAACCTAATTATAATGAAGCAACGGACTACCGATAATTTTAACATGGAAACTAACCACTTGGCCATCAGGATACAAAAGCTGACACCAAAACAAAATTAAAGTCATGCTAATGGGGGGCTTTGCCCCCCCCCCACACCCCCCTAACTAAATATACCAACTCAGAGATTGCACTATAATGGGGAAAAGGGCAAAGTTCACCCTGGTGAAGAAGTGGTTAATTTCCCTATTAAAATTATTAGTGGTTCATTGCTTCGTTGTAATGAAGTTTCAGTGGAGTCATTTCAGTAATTTGTATTTTGGGTAAGTGTAATTTTGGTAAATGATAGACCCATACATATATATATATATATATATATATATATATATATATATATGTGTGTGTGTGTGTGTGTGTCTACTTTCATTAATCGAATTTACACTTACCTGAACCACTAAAATGTGAGACAACTTCACTGAAGCCTTATTATATTGAAGCAATGGATCACCGATATTTTTTAAGGGAAACGAACCACTTGGCTGCATCTGTACCTCTTCCTCTTTCCACCCATCTGCATGATTTTCTGATCTATTCTGTAGATCCGCTGTGTACTTTTCTTTCTTTAACTTCCTTCTTCCTTCGGAGATTTTCTCCCTATTGGTCTGTGTTCAAGCGTTATAACTGTGCCTCTCTGTCATCACCTAGCTTTGTGCAGTCCTAGTGTGAGTTTTGCTACCTGAAACAATACTGAAAGCTCAGCAAGACACTGACCTGTGCTCTTTCTCTCTCTCTCTCTCTCTCTCTCTATATATATATATATATATATATATATATCTCAAATGCAGGTTTACTATGGTAAAATCAGTAGGAAGTGTTGCTGATCTTACTTAAACTTTTGCATAGAAGTGCTGTTGGTATACTTAAGCTATGAGGTGCCTTTGTTGTATACTTGTTACTTTAGGACATTGTTGGCTTCTTTTAGCAAGCTTTATGATCTGTCGTCCCATCTGTTAAATACTTCTAAAAAGTATAGCAGAATGGTAAGTAATGAAGCATAACACAAGCTCAAGCTTTACATCATTTCCCACATGGTGACTGAGCAGATGACATACATCTCATTACTGATTAATTTCCATACCTTTCCATCAGTGCTTCTTGTTGTGATCTGGCTCTTCATTACATATGCAGAGTCACATATGCAGAGTCACTGTATTGGATTGGCTTATGGATCATTATTCTATATCGGGACCTTGGTATATCACTTCTCTGCTTTTTACACTTTGCAACATTAGTTTCCAAAAGCCTTCATTGCACCTGTAGATTCTGCTAAAGTTCTTCAGGTTTAAAGTCTTCATGCTTAAACAAAACTTCTAACTGATACTTACTTAATATGTGGACTAATTATCAGTTCAAGACATTTCTCTATCTGAAAGGTGAATATGCTTAATTTAGCAAGTTGATACTGATGCAGAACTGGTTTGTTGACTCTGATATCGCCGTCTAGTTAAGAAGTTTTGTGTTTCTGTAAACTGAATGTTTAAGAAGCAGCACCAAACAAGCCCTGGCAGGGCCACTCCATAAACTATTTAGCCTGAGTTTAGCCTCAGGCTTTGTCCATGGGGTTTGGTTCACGGCAGTAGTGATGCCACTCCGTAAAGGTGGTGCCACCCCTGACCCTAGGAGTTATAGGCCCATCAAGCCGATGAGTCTTATTTGCAAAGCAATGGAATATATTACCACTAACCTGATAAACTATGACATGAAACATCTCATCAGAATAGACCCGCAGCAGTTTGGCTTTGCCACAGGTAGATCTTGTGTGATGAATTTGGTTAAATTTTTTGAAAGGTTAACACATACTGCTGACAATGGTCATGCTGTCCACATGGTGTACTTTGACCTGGTCAAGGCATTTGATACCATTTCCCATGCTAGTTTTATTAGTCAGCTTAACCCATTACAAATAGGTCTCTCTGTGGTAAGATGGATAGGAAATTGAGTAAAAGACAGAACCTGCACAGTACAGGTGGCGGGTGCCTCATCAGAGAGTTTAAAGATGACCAGTGGTGTCAATGCTGGGATTTCTTTTGTTCAGCATTTACTTTTCTGATCTCCAGACCATGAACCAACACTTCTGGTCAGTAGTGCAGCTAAGGTGAGGCAACTTCCTCGGGTGCAAAGTGTTGGGGTGCTATTAGCCGATCCCAATCTTTTTTTAATGCAATACTGACTTTCAAAAGCTGGAATTGCATTTGTAATCAAATCTGAGTGCTGTAGTGCTCCTTGTGTGGTCTAAACTTTAGCAACTGCTTGCTATATTGTAGCTGAAAAACATGAAAAAAACTAGACTGGATTATTAAGTCATGCATTTGCAGATTCAGCAATATCCATCATATCCTTCATCACCTAGACAATACTTTTTGGCAGCAAATTACTGAATATGCTGCATAGTGGATTATGATCTGTACTGACTAACACTGGTTTACTATAAATACATTTATGAAATGTATTATATTTGTTATTATCTCTTTTTCAGTCTGAGCATATGTGGTCTTTACATCTGCATATTTATATCTGCTCTTAAGCATATTGCACTGGTCTGTCCTCTTATATCAATACATCTGCAAGTCCGTATTAATTCACAGCCACTTGTTACACAACTGCTTTAGATATATAGTAATGCTTCAGAGGTGTGGCTTCTCATGTCACATCATGCGCTAGAAGCTTCCTTAATGGAATATTTATTTCTTACATTTCTATATGAACTGAAATATGTATTGAACCCTTTCTAGAAATCTCATCAAGGCTTGTCTGTCTTCCAACTTTTGCATAATCTCAGTAGATCTCGCTTTCTCATTATCTGGTTTCAGAAGCTCTGATACGAGTATGAACCATGTACTTCAGAGTAGTCACACAAATCGGACATTTATGCTTCTTTAATTTCAGCTTGTGCTGCCTTCATTTGTTTGTTCAGCTAGTACAAGTTGATCACCCTCAAGTCATATTTCTTGCTGGTTTCATCATATATCAGCAGATTATAAATTAAATTAACAACCCCAAGCGTAGACAAATTTTTTGAGCAATGAGCTAAAAAGCATGACTTCTACTCATTCAAGATGTTGAAATGCCAGGCAGAAATGTGTGTGTGTGTGTGTGTGTGTGTGTGTGTGTGTGTGTGTGTGTGTGTGTGTGTGTGTGTGCGTGCATGCAAGGTGTGTGTGTGTGTGTGTGTGTGTGCGTGCGTGCGTGCGTGCGTGTGTGTGTGTGTGTGTGTGTGTGTGTGTGTGTGTCCTTGTTTATCTCTGAACTATAACATCCAGGCCTTAGACAATAGTTGCCACTGATCTCTTAAATACCTGTTTTGTAGATGAAGTTATTTGTGCCTTCTCAATACCATATTGGATGTAAATAACTTTGAACTTGCTTCATCCAGCTTAATTTTCCAGGAATCCCTACTAACACCTTGTACAGAAAAGTATTTAACATTGTTGACACAGCTGCTTCTACTTTAGGCAACAAACAGAGCTCTCTCAGAATCAGTTTGCTCACAAATGTTCTGAGTCTTCAGTGATACTTCATCAGTGAATAGTTTTGTTGGCGTTTTGTGCAAAAGTCTGCAGAATACAACATCTATAGGAAAATATTTAATAATTAATCATGGTAATGTTATGTTCTTTTACCCCAAAGTGATCACTAGTCACCAGGGTGGTTTGTTTGCTGGGAGTGGGTAGGTGATGTAAAGATGAAAAAGGCCTAGAAGGTTCCCGCTACCAGTTATATAGCTGGCACATGAATGTGCTATGCTAATGATAGTGAGCCTCTAAGTTAAACTATGTAGGCAGCAGGGGTCATGAAGACATAGTTTGGTACATGCTTGCCTATTCTGGGAGAGTTATGTAACTTTTGGGGTCAAGAATTTTGGTTCATTTTGTATTTGCAGTATCGATATAAAAATTATGTCCAATTTAATCTTGTACTTATGTAAGAATTACCTTCCATTATAGACATAAACAGTTTTAATACTTCAGCCACAAAACAGTCATGTGGTCAATTCAAATCAGGACTGCTGAATGCAAAACCAGCTACAAACCTACATTATTATTTCTCCATGTTGGAATAGCCCCACAAGCATTCTTAATTCCCTTAATGTTTATGACACTGTTACTTCTCAAGATTAATTTCTGAGCTACTACAATATCCATAAACATGTTTCATTTCTCTGTGCTCTGCTCCTCTTTGCACTCAATTATTCACATTTTTCTCTTTCTCTGCAAGATGACCACCTCTTAAATGTTGCTAACCCCCCTTTGTATGATTAAATCCTTGCATTAGGTCTCCTTTCCTCTGGGCAATAGAAAATGAATTTCATTTGACGGGCTTCAGCAACAAATCCTACACCATTATGTTAAACACACTGTTAATAGTCTGCCTGACTCTTGTTCTTTTCCTTAAGGAGATAAACAATATGACTGATAAGATGGTAACCCACTTCTCTTTGTACTGCAGTATCATTTGCTATAGTCCTGCATGCTACTTTTTTGCGTTATTTGTCTTCTTTGATGTCCACTTTATTTGTAGTTGATCTTAGTACCTTCTCCTCACATTTCATTTGAGGTCTTTGTTACTCTAGCGCTGGCAACAGGGATACTGACTTTATATCCCATCCTGCTGTTATCAGACAATGTATTGGATGAAGTTCGAATCCCACCATTGCCACAAAATAATGTTAGGAGTGGGTGTTACAGATCCTAAAACCTCTCTGCTGGCCTGTGTTATATGTACAAGGGTTAATTAGCCTTAACAGCTTATAGCAAATGTGCACTACTGTCTTGGATTATAACTCACACCTGTCACCCCCAAGAAATCTTTACACTGCCAGAGTTATAATTGACACCTCTAACACACAAGTAAGCTGCTTTACACCACGAGATACAGTAGGATAATTATTAATGTATTAGGATTTCACCCACTCCAGTCTGAGCCCAGTGCCTTCTGATGCAATCCTACCAACAATAACTGAGACTTAACCAAACTAGTTTGTCATACACACAAACACTCTTACAGTGTCCAATAAGAAGCAAAAACAGTGGCTTCTCTAGAGTGCCTGATTCATTTTACTACATAGCTCTGTTGTTGAGACAGTGCGTAATAGGATTCAGTATGGTTTATACTACAAACTTGACTGTACTTCAGTGCTGTATAAAGTTTCACACTTGCTACAGACAGCATCTAGTAAGATTCAGTGTTGTATGATTTTCCCCCATTTGTCAGTACTTTCCACACACTGCACACTTCCACCATTTGTCAGTACTTTTCACACGCTGCACACTTCCATTTGTCAGCACTTTCCACACACTGTACACTTCCACCATTTGTCAGCACTTTCCACACACTCCACACTTCCACCATTTGTCAGTACTTTCCACACACTGTACACTTCCACTTCCACCATTTGTTAGTACTTTTCACACACTGCACACTTCCACCATTTGTCAGTACTTTCCACACACTGCATACTTCCCCTATTTGTCAGTATTTTCCACACACTGCACACTTCCACCATTTGTCAGTACTTTTCAGACACTGCATACTTCCATTTGTCAGCACTTTCAACACACTGCACACTTCCACCATTTGTCAGCACTTTCCACACACTGCACACTTCCACCATTTGTCAGTACTTTCCGCACACTGCACACGTCCACTTCCACCATTTGTTAGTACTTTCCACACACTGCACACTTCCACCATTTGTCAGTATTTTCCACACACTGCACACTTCCACCATTTGTCAGTACTTTTCACACACTGCATACTTCCATTTGTCAGCACTTTCTACACACTGCACACTTCCACTTCCACCATTTGTCAGCACTTCCCACACACTGCACACTTCCACCATTTGTCAGTACTTTCCACACACTGCACACATCCACTTCCACCATTTGTTAGTACTTTCCACACACTGCACACTTCCACCATTTGTCAGTATTTTCCACACACTGCAGACTTCCACCATTTGTCAGTACTTTTCACACACTGCTTACTTCCATTTGTCAGCACTTTCTACACACTGCACACTTCCACTTCCACCATTTGTCAGCACTTCCCACACACTGCACACTTCCACCATTTGTCAGTACTTTCCACACACTGCACACTTCCACTTCCACCATTTGTCAGTATTTTCCACACACTGCACACTTTCACCATTTGTCAGTATTTTCCACACACTGCACACTTCCACCATTTGTCATTACTTTCCACACACTGCACACTTCCACCATTTGTCAGTACTTTCCACACACTGCACACTTCTACTTCCACCATTTGTCAGTATTTTCCACACACTGCACACTTCCACCATTTGTCAGTATTTTCCACACACTGCATACTTCCCCTATTTGTCAGTATTTTCCACACACTGCACACTTCCACCATTTGTCAGTACTTTTCAGACACTGCATACTTCCATTTGTCAGCACTTTCAACACACTGCACACTTCCACCATTTGTCAGCACTTTCCACACACTGCACACTTCCACCATTTGTCAGTACTTTCCGCACACTGCACACGTCCACTTCCACCATTTGTTAGTACTTTCCACACACTGCACACTTCCACCATTTGTCAGTATTTTCCACACACTGCACACTTCCACCATTTGTCAGTACTTTTCACACACTGCATACTTCCATTTGTCAGCACTTTCTACACACTGCACACTTCCACTTCCACCATTTGTCAGCACTTCCCACACACTGCACACTTCCACCATTTGTCAGTACTTTCCACACACTGCACACATCCACTTCCACCATTTGTTAGTACTTTCCACACACTGCACACTTCCACCATTTGTCAGTATTTTCCACACACTGCAGACTTCCACCATTTGTCAGTACTTTTCACACACTGCTTACTTCCATTTGTCAGCACTTTCTACACACTGCACACTTCCACTTCCACCATTTGTCAGCACTTCCCACACACTGCATACTTCCACCATTTGTCAGTACTTTCCACACACTGCACACTTCCACTTCCACTTCCACCATTTGTCAGTATTTTCCACACACTGCACACTTTCACCATTTGTCAGTATTTTCCACACACTGCACACTTCCACCATTTGTCAGTACTTTCCACACACTGCACATTTCCACCATTTGTCAGTACTTTCCACACACTGCACACTTCCACTTCCACCATTTGTCAGTATTTTCCACACACTACACACTTTCACCATTTGTCAGTATTTTCCACACACTGCACACTTTCACCATTTGTCAGTATTTTCCACACACTGCACACTTCCACCATTTGTCAGTACTTTCCACACACTGCACACTTCCACTTCCACCATTTGTCAGTATTTTCCACACACTGCACACTTTCACCATTTGTCAGTATTTTCCACACACTGCACACTTTCACCATTTGTCAGTATTTTCCACACACTGCACACTTCCACCATTTGTCAGTACTTTCCACACACTGCACACTTCCACTTCCACCATTTGTCAGTATTTTCCACACACTGCACACTTTCACCATTTGTCAGTATTTTCCACACACTGCACACTTCCACCATTTGTCAGTACTTTCCACACACTGCACACTTCCTCTTTCACCATTTGTCAGTATTTTCCACACACTGCACACTTCCTCTTTCACCATTTGTCAGTATTTTCCACACACTGCACACTTCCGCCATTTGTCAGTACTTTCCACACACTGCACACTTCTTTGTCTTCATTACTCAACAACCAGGGCTGATGTAGAATTTTCAGTAGTTTCTTCCAATGCAATACAACTATTAAAACTTTCCGCTTTACACTTTGCAGTTTAATTTTCCTTTTCACTTTATAGATTTCTGCTTGCTTGGGTTCCCTTTTTCCAGCATACACAGTACATTTACATGCCACAAAACTTCCCCAGTAGATCTTTATTCTTAATCAAGAGACAAACAGCACAATATAGAAATTGTACAGTGTTTGTATTTGTACTCCAGTACTCTGGAACTGTTTTAAAGATATATCACTGAAATTACACATAATTAATGAGTTGAGTATTATTAAATCATATGATGGCTAGTATAGTTTATTGTTTTCTTGGTGTTTCATTTCTGTAGATGACTACTGAAAATGCGACCTCCCAGCTAGATGCTCCAAGTTAACAAATATACATAAATAAAGAAAATGTCTCCTCTATAGCTGGTCAGTATCAAAAGACAGAACACTCATTATTTTTCCCACAGGAAGTCTCACCAGCAATGACCCTCTTCTTTTGGGAGGTTCCTTTTTTCTTCAAGTTGGTCCAACCATGGAGTTGGTATATATGTTTGGGGGGGTGCAAGGAATCTTGTCCTCCTACAAAAACACATAAAGCTACATTTTTCATCCTTCTGTGATTCTGGCATTATTATTATTATTATTATTATTATTATTATTATTATTATTATTTTGTATTTTGTATTGTTGGCTTTCTGGAGGTCAGTCATAGTAGAACCAAAGAAAACAGTGGACAAAAGGAGAATATAAGACTTCCAGGAGCACAAAAAATACATACCTGCATAAAACAAGCATGCACCCCAGACATATTCCAAGAGTAGTGTTTCAGTTTGCCAGCAACATAAATCAATATATTGATGTTGTTAAGAAACACTGGCACCTTTTGCAAGAAGTACCTAATCTAAATGCTATTACCACTAGCATTCCACAGTTTAGCTTTAGGAATAATAAATCACTCAAACAGCATCTTTGTAATAGAGAGACACACAAGCCAAATTCTCTTTCCACACGTCAGGGTACCTATCCATGCAGGTCATGTAGTGCATGTCCTTACATTTATAGCACAAATACATATACTCATCCAACAAAACAGTTCCATCTGTATTCCCATACATATGCTGATTGTAAAAGTACTGATGTGGTTTATTATGGTTTCTGCAAGAGATGTCCTGTTTTCTATGTTGGCAAGACTAATAGATCTTTTAAAGATAGAATTCTGGAACATCTTCGTGATATCAGGAATAGAAAACATACAAATGCATTAGCTAATCATGTCATGAACACTGATCCCTCACATTCCTTCCAGTTTTTTGTCTTACAACAGATACATAAAAATTTGAGAGGAGGGGATATAGAAAATATTACTGAAGGTTGTGAACAAAAATGGACAATGAAACTTAATGCAGACAAATATCCAGGTCTTAATGGTGCCACATCTCTGGTCCCTTTTTTGAAAGCCAGACGTCTTAAACACAAATAATTTTAAGCATAATATTTATTGCCTCTTACTTATGAATGAATTTTACATAACTGATTTTTTAAAAAGATTTTTTTATGCTTAGTAGAAGCTTATGCTATGTATTTTATCTGATTTATCTTTAGTTTTTGTCTGTACCTTTAAATGCTCCTTCAGGTATGACATCACTAATTATGCTAATTGGTTTCAAGAGTATTTAAGAAATGAGCTGTTTTAACATTTTGTCTGAAGAAGCAACTGAGTGTTGCGAAAGCGCTTACCACTGTTTTCTTTTGTTTATTTATTAAAGATGCTATTGTGTGCTACCTTGGTGCATTGTTTTTTTGTTCTTACTTCATGTTTTTATGCACCTTGGTTTTACCTACAGCCATTTTTGTTTGATAGTACTATTTGTTTTTTATTCGGCTTAAGGGCACACGCGTCCATGGAGGATATGTCTACTGGAAATACTTCAGGAAAACCTACCAATGGTTACCACCAGCGTTTCTTAAGAATTTTAGATGTACCAGTAAATCCACTTCTGAATGTGGATATACATGTAAATCAGCAAGAAAATATCAACCCTCAACGTTTACCTGAATTTCTTGCTCAGTATAAGAACTTGGAAAACTTGATGTACAAGTATAAGAGGCTGCAGTGGCAGTGCTTACATCTACAAGCCTCATTAGAATCTAAGATTATCCCTCGTGGACTTAGAGTTCTAAACATGCCTACTTATGGGGATGCTTATCCAGTTATTTTACGCAAATGGCAGGAACTGAATCTACAATTTAGTTCAAAATACATGGAACTACTACTGGACTTTTTTTCCCCTATTGAACTTGAACTTAAGCAAGAGATTATTGCTTTGGAATCAAAGATTAATGAAAACTTTCCTAATGACATTACATTTAATAAAATGAGTGAACTTCAGGAGAGCATTATTATATATGAGAAAAGACTTCAAAATATTAAACTCTCCAAACTAAATAGAGATAAACGTGATTTTGCTAGCAACAATGTTTTTTCTTGGCCCAGAGAGAACATAAGCAGACAGGTTCAGGGCATTTCTGCTTCAAATGCTTAGATACTTCAAAAAATGCACGCTCTATCACTTTAAGTGAGTGCAGTCGACCTGAGACTGTTACTGATAGCACTTCCGGTTCTACGCATACAGAGCTACCTGGTACACAAGCTAACTTGAATATTGCTTCTGTAGCTTTCGTTTCACAGCCTTTAGTGGCTGAATCTATTGAAACGATCGATTTACACCAAAATAAAGCTAACACAGGAACCATTCATAAAACAACACGCCTTTTGCCATCCTCGACAAGATCGCAGGCTCATATGATGTCCACAACAGCTGGCCAAGATATTCACGCATCTAGGAGCACTGACAGTGTTTTTCTAGACACCAACAACAAAAATGACTTCTCCCTGAAGGCACATCTACCATTCAGGAATCGTACAAGAAGCCAGAACTACAAAGGACACTTATCCAGGATAAATCAAACAGAAAGGACCATACAGTCACCGAAAAGGAGACGAACATAAATACAGGTCTTGTTAATATTTCTTCATTTAAACTGAGTGATGATCAGATAAATTTGCTTAGCAAAGGCCTGTCTTTTATACCAGCGAAAAAGGCTGATTTAACAGAAATGATTAAGGACTTAAAGTTGTTGGGAAGAAATTTAGCCTTAAAATCTTTGTTTCCTAACAACACAGTGAATGTAAATAATATATACAAACACCCTAGCAGTTTTATTCCAAATATTCCACCTAGTATTCAGAGGTTTACTGATATGTGTGAGATGGCTTTCAGAGATATAAATGAGCAAGATTTCATTAATTATCATTTCAGCAATCTAACTGTTGATGAGCAAAGAGCATTGTATGAACTGAAGAACTTACACTCCCTGGTTATTAAACAGGCTGACAAGGGAGATGGTGTTGTCCTCTTAGACAAACAGTTATATATACAGCAAATGCATAAATTATTATTAAATAATGATACATATCTACCTATCTCTAAAATCACAGTTAATGCTATTATTGATAAAATTTCATTTTTACTTTTTGATTTACTTATTACAGGATTAATAGATGAGTCATTGTTTAAATATTTTAATGTTTTAAAACCAATTGTCCCTAAAATTTATGGCTTACCGAAGATCCATAAAGACCTGACTTTACCACCTATGCGACCTATAGTGTCTGGGGCCGGTTGGTGTACCGAGCCTCTTTCGATTTTTGTTGAGGACACTTTACATGGTCTGCTGGATAATTGTCATACCATTTTAAGAGACACCAAGATGTTTCTCAAAAGATTACATAACAGAATGGCCAGTATTGAAATAGATATGGACTTTGTATTGATTACTATGGATATAGAGTCTTTGTTCACCAGCATTCCCAACTTATGGGGTATTGAGATGATTAGCAAATTTCTTACAACTAACAGGTGTTTTATGAACAATAAAGTTCAATTAATATGTAGCTTGCTATAAATCATATTGGAAAATAATGTTATGACATTTCAGGAACAGTTCTTTTTGCAAAAGGTTGGCGTGGCCATGGATACCCCCTGTGCCAATAGCTACGCCAACCTAGCTTTAGTTTGTTGGGAAGAAACATTTGTTGTTTCCAGCCAAATTCCCTTTATAGAACATGTATTATGGTATGTATGGTTTGTGGATGACGTTTTTATGTTATGGAAAGGTGATGGTTTGAATTTTGCATCCTTTGTGACTTACTTACATACTACTACTGATTTTTTAAGATGTTCATATCAGATTTCTGCTGAAAATATTGATTTTCTTGATGTACATTTGACTAAATCTGATCTAAATAATCTAAGGAGTCAAGTTTACCACAAACTTACTAGAAAAAATGCATACCTGCATAAAACAAGCATGCACCCCAGACATATTCCAAGAAATGTATTAAAAGGGCAAGTATTTAGGACCCTGAGATTACACAACAATGATGAGGATGCACATGCAGCACTTAGTAATCTCAAATGTGATTTTCTCCAAAGAGGCTATAATACTACTGAGATTGATAAAACAGTCTCTGATGCCTGGAAATTGAGGCACACAAAATGCAGAGCCTATTTTAATCTAGCCATGGATAATCCTGCTACTAATAGCAATGGTACCTTGCCTATTAATGAGTTTAGAGTAGTGTTTCAGTTTGCCAGCAAGATAAATCAATATATTGATGTTGTTAAGAAACACTGGCACCTTTTGCAAGCAGTACCTAATCTAAATGCTATTACCACTAGTATTCCGCAGTTTAGCTTTAGGAATAATAAATCACTCAAACAGCATCTTTGT
The DNA here is from genome assembly GCF_019279795.1 of Protopterus annectens. NCBI lineage: Eukaryota > Metazoa > Chordata > Ceratodontiformes > Protopteridae > Protopterus > Protopterus annectens. The sequence goes on from NC_056750.1 coordinate 302,260,405, forward strand.
AATAGAGAGACACACAAGCCAAATTCTCTTTCCACACGTCAGGGTACCTATCCATGCAGGTCATGTAGTGCATGTCCTTACATTTATAGCACAAATACATATACTCTTCCAACAAAACAGTTCCATCTGTATTCCCATACATATGCTGATTGTAAAAGTACTGATGTGGTTTATTATGGTTTCTGCAAGAGATGTCCTGTTTCCTATGTTGGCAAGACTAATAGATCTTTTAAAGATAGAATTCTGGAACATCTTCGTGATATCAGGAATAGAAAACATACAAATGCATTAGCTAATCATGTCATGAACACTGATCCCTCACATTCCTTCCAGTTTTTTGTCTTACAACAGATACATAAAAATTTGAGAGGAGGGGATATAAAAAATATTACTGAAGGTTGTGAACAAAAATGGATAATGAAACTTAATGCAGACAAATATCCAGGTCTTAATGGTGCCACATCTCTGGTCCTTTTTTGAAAGCCAGACGTCTTAAACACAAATAATTTTAAGCATAATATTTACTGCCTCTTACTTATGAATGAATTTTACATAATTGATTTTTTAAAAAGATTGCCTTGCTGGAAGACTATGACCTCTTTTCGCACCACTCCATCAACCGACATCAACCTCAACCCCCTCTCTTGCCTGTCAAAGCCACCTTCCTTCAACCTACCAAGTAATGCAGAGCCAACCCGTCTCCAAAGAAAAAACTGTAAGTACTTAATTTACACATAATCACAACTTCTTAATGACAGTATGCACCACCACTGGCATATCTCCTTCATCAACTGCTTAAAATGCATTTACTACTGCATACAAAACACCACTGAAACTTAAGATGTGTTAACAAAACTACCCGTAAGATTTCCTCCACACCTCACAGATTCACAATACAACTAATACCTATGCAAAATATTAAATGATTGCATTAAAATGCCTATTCTATAAATAATATATCACTCTTTTCCCAACCAAGTAGTTCCCAATAACATTGTTAACCATAATTAAGGCAAAGAAAAAACATCCATAGTCGTGCTATTATAGCCTATTACCAAACCTGGTGTAAATCACCCCCCCCCACAGCTCTACCTATATTCCTTTTGGACATGGGCAACAATCACCCATGTCCCTCTTAAATAATGACTAGACAAAGAAATATTTAAAAACGGCCACCATCCTACTCTACAGACATTTACAAAAAAACAGAGATAGAAATTCCCCCTACGGCTCCACCGATGTACCCTTAGGACAAGGACAACATTCACCCTAGCCTGTCTTAACAATGAGCAACATGCACTGCACTCTGAATTGTGAAAACTCACTTACCTGAATATGGCTAGGTTATGAAAACCTTAGAACCATAAGTCCAGAAACCACCGCCGAAGTGCAGAATAACAAACTTATTATCCTACTGTTTACCACACCTCAACCCAGAATCCCCCTGCAGCCTACCCTATCTTCCAAATGAATTGTGGGACATCTTACCTATGTAACTAGCAAGGAATTGAAACCTGGCTTGCATGTACAATGAAACCCAAACTATGCCTATGCCTTCTAACTTCCCTGGCAACGACAAAGCACCCAGTTCCAGAGATATCCCGAATGCACCTGCATACTTGCAATGCTTCCTGAAACCCGATCTACAAATAACTGAGTAGAGTAGAATCACCTGAGACCTTATTTTATGCCTCTCCAGCCACCAGAATATCCACCCCACAGAATCCATTACCTTTCATCTCTGCTTCCTTCAGGCCACTGACCTCTTCCCACCTGTTATCACATAGGGCCTCCTTCCTTCCAGCCATCACCCGAGTTGCCCTCAGCACCTCCTGTCCTGATACCCATGTACCTACACGTCATCTTGGATGTAACCTGCAATCTAGCCAGTTCATGCCAAAGTGTGAACTCTCTGAAGGGTATAAGCCTGAATCGCAAGTGTCAGGCATTACGTTCTAACTTCTTGATGATTTGCTAAGGAATTTGAGGAACAAAAGGAGAACCCACAAAAACCCAGGCTCTAAACCCCCTAGCCTACCTTCCTCACTGATACCCCATAGATCCATGGACATATATTGAGAACCTCCCTAAATTGCATTTAACCTTTCCAAAATCACTGCTAACTATGACAGTTTAACAGGTTTTATGTACATCAGTTTCCATAGGATATGAGGTCTGAACTTGCTGGCAGCCTCGTCCATCACCTTTGGAATCCCCTTCCTTCAGGTCACCAACCAATGCCTGCTCCATTTCCATACCTTGCAATCTGCAAAAGAAAACAGATTAAGCACCTTGCCTTTCAAGAAGTGAACAAAGATGAGCTTCAGACCCTATACCTTGCGTCTATGGGGCAAACAACTTATCCCTATGACCTGTCCTTTACCATCTAGATTAAATTATCCATCAGATGTGATAACCCCAAAATTTAATGAAGAGCCTAACAAGAACCCCCCTCCCGAAGATGGAAACCCCAATATATACCACTTCCAAATTACAAACCTAAATGACTTGCACTAATACCCCAGAAAACACCAATCATGCAAAGCCTGAAACACAAATGTCTAATTTTAAAACTTGAGTGATCTGTCTTTAATTGGCCAACCTAATCAGAGACGTACCTGAACTCAGAGGCAATTCTGAAGCCATACCTCTGCCACTAATGGCCATTACTGTGCAGGCATCTAACAGCTTGTGAACAGCCCAACTACTAGTCCAAACCTCTAAAAAATTCAGAAAATAATATGCTCCTCCAACCCAGAGATCCTGCTCCCCACTCCCAAACTGTCAACACCCCAGACCATAGGCCTTAATCAATATCATTACATAACACATATTATCCCCTTTTTGATTCTGGGGAAATAGAGATTGACCTTACATGCTGAAGACATAACCTGTCTTGCAAACTGTCATGCCCACCAATCAAGAAAAACATGATGGGGACTGTATCACAGACTCTGGGTATTGACAATCTGGATGTCTTAATTCTCTACACCACCTGCCAGCCCCCACCTCCAAATACACTAACAGCCATGTTTACATTACTTCACATTTCTAAAGGATACAAAGTCTGAAACTCAGCTTATGTAATTTACTGTCTACCACCACTCACCAAATCTCATGAAAATCTGTACAGCCGAGAGGCATGCAAGTAGACTTCCTCACCATACCTCTGAACCCCTTAGAGCAAGAAATCTGGACAAAGCCATACATAAACAGTGGGGAGAAAAAAAAAAGGTGCAGCATTAGAGACATTTAAATATTGCTTTTACAAACTTAGAAAGGTGATAGAATAACAGGTTTGCATTACTCAAATGTCTGCCATTATTTTTTAACTTCCATCTTTAATGATTTGACACTAATTTACCAGAACCCACGATTGTATGAAAAGAGGACCAAAATATGAGGCAAAGATCTGGACATTCTGTGAAAATCTGTACAGTTGAGAATGATGTATCCACAAATATAATCACCTGCCATCCAAAGAAAATGAACACATTCTCCCCACAACACCAGCGGACATTGCATTACCAGCCAAGAACCTTCACTCGTAGAAATGTCAAACGGTACCAGATTCAATTACTTATTTTCAATTCATCAACAGCTTCCACTCTGCTATCCATTCCTCTGTTAACTAAACCCTGCTTTAGTTCTAGCACTACTCTGGCAGCTTCCCATTCTGCAAAAGTGACAAATGCCTCCCCCCAGTGGACCTCACATTCATTCATCGCAGGTTATCAATTACTACCATAAACTCCACAGTACACCCTTATTCTATAGCTAACTTCAATCTTTACCATTCCAAAATGTCAGAATAGCCCTTGTATATTTCGCCACACATCATCAAGACTTGTTGCATTCCTTCCAAAGGGCAGTACCACAATCTGCTGAACCTCCAAAGAGGAAAAGCATGCAGGCAGCAACACCCGGAGAACTGAATGAACAATAACTTTCTTTTTTTATTAACAGCTGAGAAAGGCAGCACAACATACTGCCCCCCCAACCGTTGGCCATGCTACATGTGTGTACGGCCAACAGCCGGTACTATTTTACCTGTGAACCGAACAGAGAAAGGAACCTGTATGGTGTAACCACTCTTGCAAACCCAAGCAATGGAAATGACCAGGCCGACTGTATGGAACAGAGGAAGTACCAACATAAAGTCAGAGTCTGCATGGTGTTTGCGCCAGTCTGGACCATGAAGCCAACACTGATCATACCTCCCCGCATGTGTGACTAAGGCCATCACTTATAGGCCTCACAAAGCCCACAAGCAAGCTCCAATAAAGCTTTAACAGTCAAATGGAAAGTCAGTCCAGTCACAAATTTCAGTCTTCAGTCTGAGACCAAAGGAATACAGAAGTGATGGCAGCATTTTAAAGTTTAAAAACTAAAAATGGCAAGCTTGCTAGCATTTTTATTCTTGGAGCACTAAAGCATGCATAGCCACAGAATATCAGTCTAATTGTAAGAACAGCAAACGTCCAATACAATGGCACTGTGCTCCGCATTTTATTGAAGAGCCCAAAAGAGGAACCATATGTATTGATATCAAGAAATCTATTACATGATATTTGTAACAAGTCCCTACTGACATTAAAAATGTTAGGCGCGAACACTGAAGATACGGATACATATGGACACAGCAATGACTCCAAAGAAAACCACCTCCTTCACAATCAGCTCCCCAGCAACTCACCTCATCTACATACTGTCTGCTCCACACAAACCTAAGCTCACATCCTGCTTTCTTTGTGACATTATACCCAGTTTGCAACTCACCACGCAAGGTTTTTTTTTTTAAATATATAAAATGCATCCTGTCGACCCGGCAGGTAACAATGGAAAATCAGACCTCTCATGTTTCTGTGTGTGTGTATTTATGAGTAGAGAAAGCACACCGCCCTGTTAGCTCATGTGCGGTGCTAACCGTTGACTAACTTGTTCATAACCCGTGAAAAGGCATTACTGGAAAATGCAAAATTACCTCAGAATGTGGCACAATGGACTGCCTCGTAAAGGATCATTTTATTTACAGCCACATCTCACTCTTACCGCTCCCAATCTTCCAGTCCAAAAATTTCACCACTGCCTCTTACAAAGTGCAACAGATTAGCAGAAAGGGGGACACTTACTAACAACCCATGCTAACCTCCGACCGTACTGTGTAATTATTCCTGCCGTAGTTTAAAAAGTTATTACTTAATATACTGCTTCCAAAATGTAAATTGAGCCCTCACCCTTTCAGTATGCTGCACAGAATCTTTAAAAATTAAAAGGGGGTACAATTATTAAGAGGTGAACCAAACATAGTGTATCACTGCTACACCACCTGTACCTTTCTAGTGTTATGTATTGTACTGCCTTATAACTAACTGCAAAATATTTTGTTAGAATGTTCTAGCATTCATTTCCCTATTGCTTTCCCTTACCCAACTGCAAGGAGTCAAAAAGAGCCAGAAACCAACACAAGGGAGAGAGCATACTCATTATCTTGTGATCTCAAATTGCTATCATCCCAAACTAATATCAATTACTCACCTCCACTACCTAACCACGGCCTACCTGCCACCAATACACCACCTCGGACATAAACTTGCCATCTAGCAAGTTCACGCCAAAATGTGACTCCTACTCCAGTTACACTTGCCTAACATCCTTTAAGCCCCTCCCTACCCCTACCTCACTTCCTCCCAAACCGCATCCATTTGAATGTAACCCTATCCTCCCCCTATCCTCCCAATTCTCGCTACTCTATTTATCTAACCCCCCTTGAAGATGTCCCTGGACAAGTTGGTCTGTTCCAAACCTTATCTGTTCATATATGTCATCTAAGAGAACATATACTAGGCTAAACAAACCAACAAGGCAATAGTTGTAGAAGAAAAACAACATGGAACAAAGATGGAGAGTACTAGAACTTGTGTTGGGCATCTATACCAACTTTGTGCAGAATTCATGCTGGCATATAAGTTCAGGTAAATAAAATAGGCAGTCTTGTTAGAGGTTGTCTCACTTCTAGTTCCACTCCCTAACTATAGCTATTTATAGGCAACATAGGGGTAACTTTTCACTTGCAAAGTGCTGGCAGAATGGACAAAAGTGTTTCAATAATCTGTTGAGAAACAATGAAAACAGGAGAAATGTAAATGATGAATGAGATCCAGATTTTATTTCGCATGTGCTCAGTACAGGAGATGGAACATTTAACGTCATCTGGCTTCTGCAGTTTGGATAACAGATGAGATCACAGTAATGAAAATTATGCAAGCAAGTTGCTGTCACTGTCTGTGAGGTATAGGTCCAGGTTCAGAGTTCATGACCCCATCATGATGCTTAACTTATGAATGGAATTGTGTAGCTGCATTCTATATGTAGCATGTGGGGATGGACATGAAGCCATGCTATGTACTTCTAAAGTGAAATATGCAATTACTCACGTTCTGTAGTTACGAATGAGAACATACTACAATCAGTGCTGTGCAATTATATGTCATACCATATGTATAAGACATGTTCTGAACATATAAATGTTATCAAGCATACAGGAATATCGAAGTACTCATCAATAAACAGTTTTCCAGGGCCTTATTCATTGATATGTATTCAGTAAGCTGATGGGCATCTTCAAAATGCAAAATGAAAGGAATGTGTCTCTTTTAAAAGCAGTACACTTTGCCATCTCTAAAGTTGCTGCATATCTTGCAGCAGCCTTTGACAAACATTATCCCTAACATTTTTTAACTATAGAAGCATCGCAAAACAGTGCATTACCAAATCTGAAATCACTGTACAGCTGGTATGCAACCTTTTTCTCCTTCTATAAGTAGTGCCATATGTTTAATCACATTCTGCAAGCAACCATAGGATCATACACCGAGTCATACTCTACTTTTATAGAGGATACTGGCTATGCCATGTTGTACATTAATGAATGTGACCACATCAGACTAGACATAGGGTAGGACCTGCAGGTATAACTGAGGCCATTTTCACATGCATTCTTATATTATACACCTACCTCTAGAGCAATATATTTAACCATTTCAAGTTTTTAAATTAAACCACATATAAAGTCATGTTGACTGCTTAAAATATCAAACACATAAATCCATTCTGTACTGTTATGAATGGGGTCACATTTGTAAAGCTAAATTCTGCATCCGTAATAATATCCACACATAAAACCATACTATGCACTCACATAAAGCCATGCATATAAGCAGGACATACATAAAAATATGATCTGCACTTATTAATGGGCCCCTTTGTAAAGCCATGCTGTGTATTGTAAATGGAATTGTATATACTGGTATTTTCTGTATATATAAATAGCACTACACAAAGATGCATGGAGCCATGCTTTGAACATTACAATATTACAAGCAGACCAAAGGCGTAGCTATGGGAGCAGCTTGTGCTCCCATATACGCCAACTTGGTCATGCTTGAATGGGAAGAGAGGACTATTTTAGATAGTCACTTTATGATATACATAAAATATTATGTCAGATACCTTGATGACATATATTTGATTTGGGATGGTGGAGAACAACAACTAGCATTATTTTTACAATACATCAATAGTAGCAGTAATTTTTTAAAATTTACCTCCTCTAGTAGTCATGAAGGTGTGGCTTATTTAGACACATTTGTGTCAAAAACAGTGGATGAGTTTAAATCCAAAATTTATAGAAAGAACACTTTTTCGAATAGTTATTTGGAATATTCTAGCTACCATCCGAAGAAACAATTCACGAATATATATAAGGGTCAGCTTATTAGAGCAGTTAGGATGACCTCACGGTATGAGGACATGTTGGATGAGGTGAAATTTATTACGTCCTTATTTAAGGACAGAGGCTATGACGTCAGAGTTATGGAAAATGTAAGTAATTATGTTGTGAGTAAATGGGGTAACCAGTACAAGACTTTGTTGGGCGAAAAATATAGGACATCTATTGTTTCAACTGTGGATACATTGCATGATATGAAGTCTGAAACTTGCATTTTTGGTAAATCTTGCATTTTGGAATTTGGCATATATTCAGGTAAAGTTAAGAAGATTTTAATGAACAACTGGCATATAATATCTGCTGATCAAGATATAGCACCCACATTAGGTGAATGCCCAAGGTTTGTTTATAAGGTAGAGGCCAACATAAAATCTATTTTAGAGAAGGGTATCTTTATTAAGAAGACAGAATACATGAAAACTGCAAAATGTGGGGCATGTAAACAATGTCTCACTATATTTCAGGGAGACAGTGTGAAATTGGATAATTATAAACACACTAAAATTAAATTCTGTGTGGGCAACTGTACAACTAAAATGGTGGTGTATATTGCCATTTGTAGAACATGTTCAGGATTCTATATAGGTAAGACTCAAAGGAGTTTAAATAAACATATATACTCTCACCTTTATAGCATCAGAAGGAAGGATGAAAAAATGCTTTGTATAAACATATTAAACAATATGGTGACAAACATTATTTTAATTTTGGTATAGTGGACATTGTGCACACCAATAACAGAGGGGGTGACTTTAATAATTTATTATTATATAAAGAATTTTGGTGGCAAATATATACGGATGCTTCCACTATACCAGGTTTAAATGACACTGTATCTGTCAAACCACTATTGGTCTTAAAATGAACTATCTATTAGGTACATTGTTCATATGTTTTTAAACATGTTTTGATATGATCTAAATGTAAATGTTTTTGTTAACATTTTTTTCAGTTTTTTAACTTGTTCACTTTATCAACACATATTATATGTAACATTGCTTTTAGAAATAACATGAATATTATTTAACATTTTATGAATAGAGAACAATGGTCAAGGATGTGTGTATAGCTTTAAAATTTCAAACTGAATTTTGGCGCGGTAAAGAGCACTTTTGAATGTTACAGGAGGAAAAGTACTTTTTCACCAGCTGCACATCCGTACATAGAATGTTTTTTAAAAATTTGTGAAAATGACTTGTATAAATACTATAATAGTAATTTTGATATAGACGCCAAGATGTTATTTTACAATATTTCCAAAGAAGAAAGACTAGCCTTAAATACCCTATCCAATGATAGAACAGTGACAATTAGGCCGGCAGATAAGGGAGGGGGTATTGTCATTCTTAACAGAAAAGATTACATTGAATATATGGCTACACTTTTGAATGATGATCTCACATACAAAGAGATAGATAGGAAAACAGTTGACAGGCTAATATATGAAGTGCATCATGAATTGTATGATATGATGGTGACTAGGCAGATTAGTTATGACTTCTATTTGTTTTTACTGATTGAACACCCACTGATACCATACATCAAGGGGTTACCCAAGATGCATAAGGATATTATGCCGCCGCCTTTACGTCCAATAGTGGTAGGACATCAGTGGGTAACTGAAAATATGTCTATATTCATCGAAAGAAAGTTAAAACCTATAGTCAATAATATTGACACTATTTTGAAAGACTCCTATCAGCTGATTGAACATCTCAGTAACATACAGGAGACCATCTTGGAGAAACACTTATTAGTTTCATTAGATGTTAAGAGTCTTTTTACGGCAATACCCAATACATTTGGCTTAGAGGCAATAAGACATATATTAAATATTTCTAAGATCTACAATAACAGTGAACAAATTTTACTCAATGCCCTACTAGAACTAGTACTCACTAAAAATGCCATGATGTTCAACAAATCCTATTATCTACAACAGTGGGGGGTGGCCATGGGCACCCCCTGCGCCAATTCGTATGCCAATTTGGTGGTATATAAATGGGAGACAACATGTTTATTTACACATACAGCATATCATAAGGTAGTGGCATATTTTAGATTTGTGGACGATATACTGCTCATTTGGGATGGGACACCTGAGGAGCTTGTAGCCTTCATCAAAGATCTGGAAGAATCTACGGATTTCCTTAGATTTTCCATTGAATATTCATATTCAAGTATTAATTTCTTTGATTTAAACATCAAAAAGGTAAATACAGGAAGACTAGTTACTTCTCTTTATAGAAAAGAGTGTTGGAAGAACACACTATTAGCACATGACAGTATGCATCCCAGATTTATATTCTCGAATATAATTAAAGGGCAATTCACCAGAGTTAACCGAATATGCCAAGATAGTAGTGAACGTAGCATTCATTTTGATAGACTTGAAACCCTTCTTTTAGATAGAGGATATAAGCAGGATGACATATCGTACACAAAATATAAATTTGTTAATAACGAATGCCAAAAACCGAGGGCCAGGTATCAGTATTTTGCTGGTAATAGACAAAAGGAGATCCAAGATGGTAAACAAATAAGATGCATCATCAGCTACACCAGTGATATTCATTATATCACTGATATCATTAGCAAAAATTGGTCAATACTAATCTCTGATGATGAAATAAAAAGTTTGATAGGCAGCAGAGCTACCTTTACATATAAGAATATGTCAAACCTAAAAAGGATTTTATGTCACGAAAGGCTTAATGATACAATTCCAAAAAGGGACACTAGAGGCACTATTCCATGTGGAGATTGCACCTCCTGTAAATGGATATCGAAAGATACAATTTTTCTACATCCTGAGCTAACACAGGAAGTTGCTATTAAATGTTCAGCTAATTGTGAAGACACTAACATTATTTATTTAGCTACTTGTGGGTCATGTCCTGCCTTTTATGTGGGCATGACAACTAGGAGGCTAAGAGACAGGATACAAGAACATCTGTATGCCATAAAGAAAAAAGATAGTAAGAATGCACTCTTTAAACACATTTCTGAATATCCAGATCACACCTTTGTATTTAAAGTACTACAGAAAAGGGTGCCTAACATAAGGAAAGGTGATAATTTCAATGACTTGGAACATCTAGAACTTGAGTGGATATTTAGAATTAGAGCACACAAATATCCAGGTCTAAACAGTTATGTTAGTATTAGATCACACTTAAAAAATAGGAAATATCATTAAATAGACACCCTATACCATCCCAGACTGTAATTTTGATTATAAGAGAAGCATAACTATGCCATCTATACTATCCTTTACACATTAGATCCCTTAAGTAACATTGGAATAATTATTATTAGTTTAGGTTATATATATTGGGAAGGATGAACACTTTTAGTGTTCTGTTCTATTAGATTCTTTCTAATTGTAAGGCTATTTGCAAAGTTTTATTTCATCATGCTTTTCATATCATCATGTCTTTTGCCTTTAAATCTATATACTAAAGATGTTATAGAGTTGCACTTTATGAAATATCTTCTTATTCAATATTTATTATGTTGTCAATATGAAGTATTTATTATATTATTATATGGTTTGATTTTTACAGTATATTATGATATATGAGGTTTTTGTAAGTAATGCTACCTTATGCCATACTCTATGGGTTTGTTTTTTACATACACTTTTTCATGATAGAATTTTTTCATTTGGTTTTATACACATGTTAACATCTAATATAAAATTATATTAACTATATAGTTTATATTTTATATATTATTATTCTTGACTAGCTATAACATCATTGGCATCTTTTGATACACATATATATATTTATATTATATCTATGTCTTTGAATTTTATACTTGTTATAAATATGTTTTACTTTGAAGACATTTACTATATATTGACATCATATTCATTTTTATACTTTTATTTATTTTTATTTTTATACTTCTATTTATGCATAAGTACATTTTCACATATTTTCATATTGGTATTTTTATTGTGATATATATATATATGGAATAGATATTGAATTACAACTATTATTCCCATTGCAGTACCATATAAAATGATATTCTACATTAATTAATATCTAAATAATATAATTACTAACATACACAGTTTTTAGAAAACATTTTAATTATTTAGATTTTATAATGCCTATAAAGCAATAGATTGTTTTTTAGTATAAGGTACTAACTACAGAAGCTTGATACTCAGACACATTTTTAAGTGTCATGACTAGCCCGTGATATTTGCACTATGAATCTGATTTCGTACTTCTAATCACGATCACTTTTATGATCAGCTGATCGTGACACATGAAGTTGTTTGGTTAAACTATTGTAGTCACCAACACATATATCACTTGGTTAAATGAGGGCGATTAATGAAACACACTACAAGAATGAATGTTATGGCCCTAATCATGGATATGTACATAATGAGTATGGTATATTAGTATATGATTAGAACGGGTTATTTAAATGTTTTAAATAATGGAGCGTCTTAAATGACATGGTATTCCGTTAATAATATGTACCTCTTAATCTATGGTTTGAAAATCTATTTCAATAAGTATATAAAGTAATATTCTATTGTTTAAAAGTAGGTCTGCTATCCTAGGCAAGAAAAAGATATGTATAACTTTAAACAATGATGCATCAAAGAAGCGAATGAATCAATTTGATGAATCATCTGATATATCTTAACGAATTAATTATTTAATTGGCTCATTAAGAGTTCTTATACAAGATATAAAAAGGAATGTTTCAGTGTTGTTTTATACTTGTCTGATGAAGCGTGCTTTTTGGTGGGTGGCTACTTTTCCTGGGTTTTAAGAATAAAGCTTTTGTAACATTCGTGGTGTTTGGTCTACTCTCGTTTCTAACATTTGTGTCAAAAACAGTGGATGAGTTTAAATCCAAAATTTATAGAAAGAACACTTTTTCGAATAGTTATTTGGAATATTCTAGCTACCATCCGAAGAAACAATTCACGAATATATATAAGGGTCAGCTTATTAGAGCAGTTAGGATGACCTCACGGTATGAGGACATGTTGGATGAGGTGAAATTTATTATGTCCTTATTTAAGGACAGAGGCTATGACATCAGAGTTATGGAAAATGTAAGTAATTATGTTGTGAGGAAATGGGGTCACCAGTACAAGACTTTTTTGGGTGAAAAATATAGGACAGTTATTATTTCGACTGTGGATACATTGCATGATATGAAGTCTGAAACTTGCATTTTTGGTAAATCTTGCATTTTGGAATTTGGCATATATTCAGGTAAAGTTAAGAAGATTTTAATGAACAACTGGCATATAATATCTGCTGATCAAGATATAGCACCCACATTAGGTGAATGCCCAAGGTTTGTTTATAAGGTAGAGGCCAACATAAAATCTATTTTAGAGAAGGGTATCTTTATTAAGAAGACAGAATACATGAAAACTGCAAAATGTGGGGCATGTAAACAATGTCACACTATATTTCAGGGAGACAGTGTGAAATTGGATAATTATAAACACACTAAAATTAAATTCTGTGTGGGCAACTGTACAACTAAAATGGTGGTGTATATTGCCATTTGTAGAACATGTTCAGGATTCTATATAGGTAAGACTCAAAGGAGTTTAAATAAACATATATACTCTCACCTTTATAGCATCAGAAGGAAGGATGAAAAAAATGCTTTGTATAAACATATTAAACAATATGGTGACAAACATTATTTTAATTTTGGTATAGTGGACATTGTGCACACCAATAACAGAGGGTGACTTTAATAATTTATTATTATATAAAGAATTTTGGTGGCAAATATATACGGATGCTTCCACTATACCAGGTTTAAATGACACTGTATCTGTCAAACCACTATTGGTCTTAAAATGAACTATCTATTAGGTACATTGTTCATATGTTTTTAAACATGTTTTGATATGATCTAAATGTAAATGTTTTTGTTAACATTTTTTTCAGTTTTTTAACTTGTTCACTTTATCAACACATATTATATGTAACATTGCTTTTAGAAATAACATGAATATTATTTAACATTTTATGAATAGAGAACAATGGTCAAGGATGTGTGTATAGCTTTAAAATTTCAAACTGAATTTTGGCGCCAAAAATGTTATTTAAACAACTGTGATGCAAACTATGGTGTTCTGAGGAAGCTTGTTTTATTCAAGTGAAAGCGCTTAACCATTCTTTGTTTGTTGGCATTACAATAAACTTTTGTTCACTTCTACTTGGTTTCATTGAAGGTGCTGTGGACTGTTATGAGCGTTGAATAGAGGTGAATTCCCAAGACACAGAGACAGAATTTTGCACACAGTGCATTTGCTGCTTTTTCTTTTCTAGTTGAACTTTTATGCTTTGAACATATGAATTACACACAATAGTCATATACATGGCCATATCAGGAGCCATTTGCTTGGTCAGCTACTGAACCGTTAAAGACAGTTTGGTCAAGTCTTGCTGACTGAACAGCACTACACTGAAAATTGATCTTTTTATGATAGTTATCCTTTCTGCATAGTTTGATAGCCACATAGTGTTCTTATTTAAGGTGAGGGTACAGGAAGCATCTCCCTATATGGTGAATTCCCCCTCATTAATTTAGTGAATTTTTGTTTTAAGTGAAAAAATGTTCAGTCAACTAGCCTCAAGCAAATTGTCTTTAATTAATCAGATGTCAGTGAGATGAAACATATCCAACCATCTTCTCTACTTATATACATCACATTATAACTTAGACTGATGTTTGACTGTGTCTTGTTGCTACAACTGGGAAAATGCATAAAGCCATGTTGTAAAAGGTAGAAATCAAACAAAAGATACTTGAGTGGCATTCTAGAATTTGTAATTCTTCTCTGTACCCCAAGGCTATTTGTTTGTCTGCAAAGTGACTTGATATACCTTTCTGCATCACTTTGACAAAATCTACTTTGCGCCATTGTATCAACTGTAACAGGCCACTACAGATTTTTAGGTGTTATTCCAGTGCAAAACTTGAATTCTAGAAGGACACCACAGACGTTTGAGGTAAGGAACTTCTACTGACTTATACCTTGTATCAGACGTCTAAGTTCCTTTATCTCTAGCTCTGTATTGTGGTTAAGCAAAATAGTTAGCCTAAACAATGTTACTGAGTTTCACCTGAAAGAAATGTTTATTACTTAGTGTGTCTACTCTGTTAAAAGCAGTACTCTGTTTGTGTGTAGTCTGTTAAAATAGTAGTTAAAAGTAGTACTCTGTATGTAGTCTGTTAAAATAGTAATTATTAAATGATGAAATAGACTGGGAAGACCTTACAATTTCCTTGGCTTGCCTTAGCACTAAAACCACATTTTGCCCTTTATGGAAACCTTTACCCAGGGAAGTCCTCTGTTTTATGCCATTCTTGAACCAGTAGGACTTTTTGCAACAACTCACGCCGAGAGCCGCACTGCCTATGACATCTGTAGCCAATCACATCACCTCTAGAACTAAATCATTTGACTGCTTGAAGGTGATCTAACTTTGCTGCTAATTGTTGGCCAAACTCTTTTAAAAATCCACCCCTAAATAAACAGAAGTAAGTAAACTCAGGCTGTTCTGTCAAGGTTTCAAAATTTCTGCATGCTCAGAGCATTTTCCTTGATTGCCTGCAGTTCACTTCTTCTTCATCTTAAGGACTTCATTGTCCCGAGGAGAGCTTCAGACTGCTTATTTGTATCAAAGCTGCAGACTTATCCATATCCCTTAGGTGATCCTTTGGTCTATAGGCATGTATGTCCTGCTAAAAACAAGCAGTGGTTGTTTGAAGCTTGAATTGCAGAGTATCATGCCTTCAAGTTTATTTGCAGTAAGCTTGCCTGTAGGTTATTTGAGCATGGACAGTTGGAAGATGAAATGACATAACAGTTTGCTTTCATCTTTCTTTGTGTCGCTTGTCTATTTCAAGGTGGTCCTTCTAATTGCTTAGAGTTTGTCAACACCTCATGTGTACCTGCTACAACATATCACTAGGTTCAAAATGTGAAAAAAAAAGGTTCATAAAAAGATCATTACAAGCCTCAACAATTTGCAAATACTCTACTTTATTTGGAATTTCCAATACCCCAGCCCATGCACACACACAGAAACACTCACACACACACACAAACACAGACACACACACACACACACACACACACACACACACACACACACACACACACACACACACACACACTTGTAAGTAGGGTCAGCATGGATCCATTTTAGATCTAATTGTTTTACATTTTATTTTATCTACTAAATTTGATGTAGTAGTTATATAATTAAAGATTTCTAATTGTTTCCAATGCTATAAATTTTACACCCCTGAAGTACTGAAATCTGTGGTTCTACTGTGACACTCCAACTTCCTGAATGCTGATGATCTAAAAGGTTGAAAAAATGCCAGAAACACAGAAGTGTGAAAAATTAATTGTAATTGTTTTTTTGCAGAAGGACAAGCCCCCTGCATCCCCCTTGATGTGGGTAGCAAGCCATCCGTACCCCCAGACTTAGATATTCTAACTCCAGGGTCACACCAAATCAAAGAAGTGAGCATTCTCTCAAAACAAGTAAATCATTGCGGGTGCACACTTAGAAACTTCAATGGCAATGATTTCCTATGGGAAGCATCATTTGCTATTAAGCCTTTCGTCTTTTTTTTTTCTTGGCGGATTTAGGCATGGGCGCAGGGGCTCACGCCAGCCCCTTTTAAAACTTTTTTTTTTAAATCAGGTGCATCTTTCCAAAGAATTCTGTCTCCAAATGCGCCTAATACATCGGAGATGTGATTGGAGGTTGCAATCAGATGATTTTTTTTTATAACGATCCTCCTCCAACTGCATCACCGTTGTAATTTAGGAGTGTTGGTGGGAGCTGTCATATGGCTGAGTAAGTTAATCTTTTCTCAGAAAATAATGTAATTTCATTTTAAAATAAAAATACAGTTGGACAAATGACTTTGAAACTACTCTTCTACAGTGGCAAAGTGATCTGCACTGAGGTAATGCTAATTTTTATTTTATTGACTTACCAATTTTCAAGGCGCCAAAATGGTACAGTTTTCTCCAGATGAGTATTATGTGCGTTAAAGATTTCTTTGTAGTCTTTAAGTGACCGCATAGTAATTTTCTTAGTTCTCCCCTTAAACATTGTTATATACATTTTGAATTCAATCAGGTACTTGGCTATCCAAGCACTGAGGCACAAATCACTAAATATATTAAAATATTCTAGTGTTGAGAGTGGCCTACTGTGCACTCCTAGGTATTGCTTAAGCCAGTAAAGTTAACTAACATGCTTGTCGTGAGGCAGGGTGAATGCTGGGGCTAGGAAGTAGCAAACTTTATGATGTGTCATGTATTGAGCATGTTACTTTTTACCTCATGGTCTCTGTAACAGTTTGGTCTGACAGTTCATTGGTACCAGCGAGGGTGACAGGGTGTGATGCTGTGAAGACATTTTAATGCAAACAAATAATGTTTAAATGGATAGCTGATCTTTATTGCTTTTTTTAAACAAAGTTTGATGTATGAGAGGTAAGTTAAAACAAATGTCATGATGGTCAGATAACTTAAAACGCTTTTAGTCAATGGTGTTGCTGGAGGGGGGGGGG
Organism: Protopterus annectens; assembly: GCF_019279795.1. Taxonomy (NCBI): domain Eukaryota; kingdom Metazoa; phylum Chordata; order Ceratodontiformes; family Protopteridae; genus Protopterus; species Protopterus annectens. The sequence continues at coordinate 302,277,806 of NC_056750.1, forward strand.
TCTGCCCAGGCACACATTTACATTAAGAGTTTTAATTGAAAGAAAAAGTGATTTTAAGGGTGTTCTTCATCTTCAGCCCATAGCATCTGTTCTTCCAGTCACGTCTGTGCATGCTGCGCAATTTGAAATGCAGTACAGCATTTGTTTTGATCTTTTTGCTGCCTGTCCTAAGTAAGGAGAGTTTTCATTTTCTTATTGCTGCTCACGTTTTTTGCTGGTTCTTATTGCTGCCTGCGAGTGCACTAGTGAATGTATTTTGCTGATTCTTACTGCTGCCAGAGTGTTTCATTTGTTTTGCTGCTGGTTCTTATTGCTGTGTGTATTGCTGGTTCTTATTGCTCTGTGTGTTGCTGGTTCTTATTGCTGTGTGTGTTGCTGGTTCTTATTGCTGTGTGTGTTGCTGGGTTGCTCTGTGTGTTGCTGGGTTGCTCTGTGTTGCCAGGTTGAATGTCTAGAATGTCTGGCTCATACATTTGGTCTGTTCCTCTTACAATTTATGGTTTTCTGGCAAATCAGTGAGAATTGAATTCACTAAATAATGATAGCCATTTAAATTTCTGTCTTCGTACCTTCAGGAGACACATGGAAACACAAAACATGTTTTATTCTAGTAACTTTCTAAGTTTATTCAAGCAGTATTTAAAATTTTCCCTGGTTTTGGGCTTTTGACCTCCCCAATAAATTTTGGCTTTTACCAGATTTCTTGTGCTGCAAAGTTGAGAGATTTAGTTGAGTGTCAAGTGAATTTTACAAGGAGCTGAGAGCTTTTGGGAAAGAGAAGTTCTGCTTATGCCCAGATTGTATTGCTAGTAACACAGCAGATAGTATACTTTCTTTTGATGCAGAAGGCTGTGGGTTCTAATCCCAGAGTATGTAGATGGGTTACTGATATGGTACTATGTTGTACTTTAAAGGGAGTGGATGCTGCAGTCCTGTGTAGATCCTCCTTTGGAGGAGATAAGTTTCATCATTACTAGGTAATCAGTTTGCCATCCATTCCCTATTGCAATATTACTAGCTTATCATTTTTTTAATATAACATAGGCAATTTATTCTTCAGGGGCAACAGGCACTTTATTTGTAGATGAAACAATGAAATATAAAGTTGTTTGCTAGCAGCAACTTCCCTAGTTACAGATCTCTTTAATATGAATTTAGATGACTTTTACTTTTGCAGAGATTGTGCATATTTACTGATATTGGTGGGTTGTAATGACAGGAGTTTCAGTAGACTTTGATGGAAATGTTCTGAATTGGGCAGTTTTGTCATTGTTGCTTTATGTATTAAATATTCAAAACAATACATTTAAAACACACTCTAATAAATGTGCTGTATTATATAAGGAATATAATTTAATACAATCAAGAGTGTGAATCAAAGAACACATGTAGGTCTGCATGCTCCTAAATATGTGTGCAAGGGGCCTATGATTTGAAAACAGCCCAAAGTTAAACTTTTTATCCATCACTGGCCAGATGCATTTTCTTTGAATGTGGGTTTCAATGCATGTGAGTTTGAAGGGCAGAGAAGTTTTAATGCTGTTAATTTTCATTGTGAGACTGTTTTCCTTTGTTTAGCAGATTTCTATTATCAGTGTTTGTGCTATAAAATTTTAAAATAAATTTTTAAATGAAATCCATAATAGTAAATGTAGAAGTAAAGCATACAGCAGTATGTACATTACAGTGTTTATGGTAAATGGGGAGAAATAGCCAAGTAATGGGACACTGGAATTACTGTGGGGAGGTCTGTGTATCGGGGGGCCCATTTGACCTTTATTTTTGTAAGGGGGGCTGCAAACTCAAAGACAGTCCTGGGCAGCACAAACTTTAGTTATACCACTGCTTTTGGTTAAGTTATTAAGACACTATTGTAGAATATTGTGTCAGATATTTGAACTGAAGCCCAAAAATGACAGCACTTTATATGTTTATGAATGTAAATATGTCTCCCTATTTTTCTCTCAGTGGGGGATTTGCAGACCTAATGGTTCTTGTCTTCTGAAGTGAGAATTTTAAATTTGTAACTGAATAAGAAAATACATAGTTTGACGGTTTTGTTTGCGCTGAATTGCCTATTGATAGACTTTGTAACTGCAGTCAAAAACTGGCCAGAGTGTCAATTAAATTCAGTTTTATTTGATCCTAAATAGGTTATGAGACACTCACACTGGCCTACTTTTCAAACAACAGCCCTGATCCATCCATTCACAGCCCTCTTTTTTTTCCCCCACTTGTGCACAAGGCATCGGTTTGTCACTTCACCAATAACACTGGTGTCCTTAGCAAACTGAAATGATGATTAAAAATATAATTGAAATATAAAAAAAATATATATATAATTGAAATAGATGCAAGGAAAAGAGAACACATGAAAAATAATAAAAAAATAACTTATTTTACAGCAGCCAGTATAAAGTGATTGAACATGTTTTTTAATCGGTTGTGGTTGTTTTAATGTTTCCAGGTAAATCAAGAATGTTGTTTGTGTACATACATGTAGCTCTCCTTAATGTGAAAGTTTTACTAACAGCTGCATCTAGAAAGCTCATGTCATGGTTAATAATGCTGTAATTAAGAGTATATTGATGAATTGACACGATTCTGCATTTACAACAGATATTTGTTAAAAATGTCATCATTAAATGTGTGACAGACCCTTTTAATATGGAACATGCAGTTTAAATGAAGTACATTTGAGAGGTTTATGTTGGGTTGGAACTGGAAAGAAATTGATGCTTTCATTACACAAAAGGAGAAAACTGAAGCTGAGTAGCTGATTGAGATTTGTAGATGTCTTGGGGATGGTAACAAAGGCAGAGTTGCAAGAATAGATGGAGGATGGGGAAATAAGGTAAACTTTTTATTGCTTTAGAAAATTAGTTGGTTGATATCCTCACTGGCATGGATTTTATCCTGTGCAGTAGTTCCAGTTATACAGAATGCTTCTGTATTGGTAAGGAGCTTCTGTGATGGATGCCACATATGAGGTGAATGTTTTGTGCCTCTGAGTGCTTGAATGTGTTTTTTGATAATGCAGAGGTGAGTTATGGAAAAGGTGGTTGTATATGTGAGTTGACAGGAGCTTAATCAGTGACTGCTAATCATTTATGGTACTTAAACATTTGGGAGTACATTTACCATTTGAAGTAAGAAATGTAGATTGCTTTTATGGTGGTATAGAGTTCATGTGATGTATGGTATGTCTGATGTGAACATGCTGTGGCTTTAGGTGAGATTCTGACCTTTTTAATAGTGCATAGGAGCTAGCTGAGCAATAGTCATGGAACAGGAGGTTTGCATATCAGGACTGATAGGAGCTTAATCAGTGGTTGGCATTCATTTTATGGTTGTTAGGCATTTGGGAATACATTTAACATACAGAGTAAGAGATTCGGTTTTGAATTGTTTGAGGGCACATATTGGAATGTGTAGCAGAGAGAATGAGCCAGGGAAAGGTTTGACACATTGGGCAATAATTTTATTTTGCTTTCTTGGCTAAAAATGTGTTTTATGGCATAACCTGCTTTCATCTGTTGATTTATGTGGGTGGTAAATACAGTGGCATCTGGTGACTTCAAATTAAAGGGGGGCTGCAGGAGACAGCTGAATGGGTGGGGTCAACGGGAAGGGGTGTGGCCAACCAGAAGGGGTGGAGCTATGCTCAAAACCACAACAACTGGAACTTTAATTAAATATGCTGCCCTGGGTGCCAAACCATCATTACAAGAGTCCAATCAAGACAAAATGAAGTGTAGAAGAAAAAATATTTCAATGCATTGGCTACATGACAACTTACTTAATATCTAGATGGAAACACAAAGGTTGTGAGGCATGAAAAAATAAATTGCTTTTTAAATACATTACTGGAATGCCAGTCAAAATCAAGTATAAAATAAAACAAGCAGCACTCAGCTCAAACCACTTCTCCTTGCACTGCAGTTCTAATTATAATTTATATTCAGCTTTATAAAATGACCAAGTAACATGCTGAAAGTAGCAATCTCTGTGATACCCCCTCTTGTAAAAATGTTTCTTATCCAAAAAAGACCTGCTGCCTGACAACAACTATCTACTTGTTTCATGGGGAACACATGATCAAAGTAAAAAATGAACAGCAAACAAAAAACAAGCTCAAGATAAATTGCTTAAAGGATTACTGCACAAGTTATGGACCACACATGATAGATTGGCATTCTGTTTAGTTTACGGGTAAAGCCTGCAAAGATGACTGCAAGTCTCCAACAAATGTAATGAGCTTCTGAAAATACTGTAATCCTGTCCTTTATTTCAAATACTGTCAAATGCATTTCAATACCTAAGGCTTATATGTTATCTAATTATGTAAATATTCTCTGCATGGCAACAATGAAAAGGCTTTCAATGTTGGTAATTCTTTAACAGTATGCTTATTAAAGCACCTTAAAATCTCCAACAAGCTTACCTGATGGTCAGTAAAGCATTGCCACTTTAATGCAGAGCAACAGGGCACTGCAACAGCATGCATTTTCTGAATAATTTGTTTGTGTTTGTGTCTTTCGGCTTTTCCCGGTTAGGGGTTGCCACAGTGGAACTCCGGTCCGCTAATGATTGGCAGTAGATTTTTACGTGCTGAGTTGCCAGCCCTGATGCACAACCTTCAACGAAGGTACACCCATTCACGCATGTCTACACACACAAGACGCTCTAGCTGAGAATCGAACAGGACAACATCGTACTTGAGGCGACATGCATTTTCTGAATAATAAGAAGCATAAATCAACTGTATAAAATATGACAGAAAACCAGAACATTCTGCAAAATCAAGGACAGATGAAAAGCCACGGTCATACTTGTGGTCTACCTTGGATGGGGGAATACTCTGCACACTTACACCGCATAATTGCTCCTTGCCTTGCTTGGACACATCCAGAGCCACTACAATGGGGAGTGGAGTGCAACAAGTAGGTCACAGTTTGAAATGTCTCTGGCTGACGGTGATGGCTCTGACTCTCATATCTTTCAACCTCAGAGCAAGAAATCTGGACAAAACCATATATAGAAGTGGGACACAGGCCCAGAAATAAAGACAATGTTTAAATATTGCAGAAAGATAATAGAATAGTAGTAGGTCTTGCATTAGTATGAATTTTTGATGGTATGAAATCTGAAACTCAAATGTCTGCCATTATTTTCTAACTTCAGTTATTTAATGATTTGCTACTAATTTGCCAGAAAACCACAATTTTATGAAAAACAGACCAAAAATGTTATGCAAAAATATAAAATTGCCACACAATACAGCTGGGAACCTGTCAAAGAAGGGACACCTTTTTAAAATTAGTACTGTTAACTTGAGCAGCTGATAAAATGAGATGATCTACATGCATTTCTGAAATAAAAGTAATCTATAACTCTGATCATTACAGTTATTTATAATTGTAAACCCTCCACGTTTTCTTCCAAAATTGCCATTTTGCAGAGGGATTATTAGGGGGAGAGCAACATTTTGAGCCAAAATTGGGGGCAGTTGAGAGGTTTGGATATTCCTAATTCTATAAAGCGATTTATTTGCACGTACCTCTCAACCTCTTAATGCAGGAAATCTGGACAAGGCCAAATATATTGGGGAAACATGCAAGCAGTACTAAAAATTGCTCTTGTATAAACTTAAGACAGTTGATAGAATAACAGGTCTTGCTTTAGCATGCATTTTTCTGAAGGTTATGATGTCTGAAACTCAATTTCTGTCATTATTTAGTGACTTCATTCCTAAATGATTTGGCAGAAAACCACAAATTTTATGAGGAACAAACCAAAAATAAGAAGCAAAAATCTATTCATTCTGCAAAATTCTGGACAGTTGAGAGGTATAGTTCAGCCGCGGCTGTCTGAGTTTGCTGCCCTTCCCCCCCTCACAAAATCATGGTCGAATGGAGCGTCCCCCCTGCAGCCATTCCAATGTCCCATTTCTTGGTTATTTCACCCCATTTGACATAAACACTGTAATGTGCATACTACTTTACTTCTGCAATGATATGGATTTCATTTGAAAGTTTTATTTTATATTTTACAGCATAAACCCTAATAAATATCTGCTAAACAAAGCAATGCAGTCTCACAATGAAAATAGACTTAGCATTAAAACTTCTCTGCCCTTGAAACTTACATTCATTGAAACAGCATTGAAACCCACATTCAAAGAAAATACATTTTGCCAGTGGCAAATAAAGATTAATTTTTGGCTGTTTTCAAATCATAGGCCCCTTGAACACGAAACATACACATGCTCTTTGATACACCTTCCTGACTGTATTAAATTATATTCCTTGTACAATACAGTACAGTTGAACTGCCCAATTCAGAACATTTCCATCATAAAAGTCTACTCAAACTTCAACAGCCCACCAGCATCAGTAAATATGCATGATCTCTGAAGAAGTAAAAGCCATCTAAGTAATTCCCCATTAAAGAAATCTGTTAACTAATGAAGTGGTTTCTGCTAGCAAACAACTTTGTATGTCATAGTTTCATCTACAAATAAAGTGCCTGTTGCCCTTGAGGAATAAATATCTTATGTTGCATTAAAAAAATTATAATGCTAGTAATATTGCAATAGGGAATGGATGGCAAACTGATAACAGGTTCATAGTTACTAGGTATGTTCGCCAAAGAGGACTGCAGCATCCATCCCCTTTGCAACAGAGTACAGTATCAGCAATGGAGCTACTTACTGTGGGAGTAGAACATACAGCCTTCTGCATCAAAAGCAAGTACACTACCTGTTGTGCTATTTAAAATTTAAGCAGACTCAGCATAAGCAGCACTAAACTTTTGTTCCCCTGCAGCTCTCAGCTCCTTGTAAAATCTACTCGACACTCAGCTGTTATCTCTGAACTTTGCAGCACAAGAAATCTGGACAAAGCCAAAATGTATTTGGGGGGGGGGCAAAAGCCCAAGAATTAGGGACACATTTTAAACATTGCTTGTATAATGTTGTAAAGTTGCTAGAATAAAATGCTGTGTTACCACCATATATTTCACTGCCAAGTATTGAACCCAGGTCCCTGTGCAAAACAGCCAGAGAAACTATGCCAAATCATCTATTTTTATGAAAGAAAGGAAGACTGAAACTTAAATGGCTACCATTTAGTGAATTCAGTTCTCACCATAGCTGTCAACATGTTAGCACAAAACACCTGAACAAAGCAAATAATGGGGGAATACAGCCCCCAAACATATTCAGTGAGTTCAGTTATCACCATAGCTCTCAACCTTGGCACAAAAAACCTGGACAAAGCCAATAATGGGGGAATAAAGTCCAAAAAATAGGGACAAATATCCAATGAGGACACCAGAGCAAACCCACACAAATACAAGGAGGACATGCAGACTCCACACAGAAGGCACCCCAGCCAAGAATCAAACCAGACAACCCATAGCTGTCAGGCAACACTGCTACCACTGCACCACTGTCTGCTTTAAGTAACAAAAATACAGAAACCACAGATTTTATGAGGAACCAAACAAATATGAGGCAAAAATCTGCAAAGTTTTAGAAATGGTGGTGGCTAGGGAATTCAGGCTCTTGTAACTTGGGCCCAAGGTACAGGGTTCAAGCCTTATTCTCTACCCACCACCATGAAGCAACTGGGGCATTTTATACAGACACACATATCTTCAGAATGGCCATGTACTCTATACACACACACACACACACACACACACACACACACACACACACACACACACACACACACACACACACACACACACACACACACCTCCAGAATGGCCATGTACTCTACACACACACACACACACACACACACACACACACACACACACACACACACACACACACACACACACCTCCAGAACGGCCATGTACTCTACACACACACACACACACACACACACACACACACACACACACAAATCTCCAGAACGGTCATGTACTCTACACACACACACACACACACACACAGATCTCCAGAACAGCCATGTACTCTACACACACACACATCTCTAAAACAGCCATGTACTCTACACACACACACACACACACACACACACACACACACACACACACACACACACACACACAAACACACACACACAGACACACACACACACACACACACACACACACACACACACACACACACACACACACACACACACACACACATCTCCAGAACGGTCATGTACTCTACACACACACACACACACACACACAGATCTCCAGAGCAGCCATGTACTCTACACACACACACATCTCTAAAACAGTCATGTACTCTACACACACACACACACACACACACACACACACACACACACACACACACACACACACACACACACACACACACACACACACACCTCCAGAACGGCCATGTACTCTACACACACACACACACACACACACACACACACACACACACACACACACACACACACACACACAAACACACATCTCCAGAATGGTCATGTACTCTACACACACCCACACACAGATCTCCAGAACAGCCATGTACTCTACACACACACACACATCTCTAAAATAGCCATGTACTCTACACACACACACACACACACACACACACACACACACACACACACACACACACACACATCTCCAGAACGACCATGTACTCTGCAAATTTACACACCTAACTGTCTCCAGAACCGATGATCCTGTACTCTGCAGCTGTTTTCCCTGATCGGTCCACCATACTGGCCCCGCGTGAATGTGATCCTGTCCTCCATAGTAGCCCGCGCATGCTGTGGTCTCAGTCTCCCATGAGATGTGAGGAGGCTGGAGCCTCCTGCAATTGGTCCAGCCTGCGGGTGATGCAGTCATCACCGCACAGATCTCTGGGTTGGAAGAGTGGAGTTCACTCCCTTCCCTATCTGGACTGCCTAACTGAGCAGTCTGGAGCTCAGGAATGCCTGAGCATGCATGCTTGGAGTTCTGGTCTGTCTAACACAGCAGCCAGGAACTAAGCACGCATGTGCAGAGTCCGAGATATTTTTTTATTTTTTATATGTTCTACGGTGGATGGTGGGGGGACTGGGGACTTTATATTATGCACAGGTGGGGGACCCATTTTACAGGTGGGAGGACTGCATTCCCATAGTCCTATAGCACAAGCTGCCCCTGGGTAAATATCAATGATGCATCTGTCCAGAGGCTGAACTGTTGTTGCTAATGGTGTAAACTGTTTCATTAGGCTACTAAGCCAGAAGATATAGCAAACCTACTGGCTGATTAAATTCAGCTCCAACTTTATCCCTCTCTCCCCCTTAACCTTCCCTCAGAAATACCATCTAATATAATCCCCCCTGCTATCACTAGGGAACATGTCCTTGAGGCCAAGATCACTGCATCAATGGGTCCAGACAGTATCTCAGTATGCCTTCTAAATAGCATGAAACTGACCTGCCAGAGCCTCTGGAATTGCTATTTAACTATTGCTTCCAAACAGGCTTTTTGCCACATGAATGGAGAACAGCAAATTCATCCCTCTGCACAAAGGTAGGCCGTCTACAGACCCTGGAAACTACAGACCCATAAGTCTCACTAGTCTTGTATGTAAATCCATGAGAAGAATTATCATGGAAATGATCAACAGTGATATAGTAAACCTCCAAACACTGGATCCAACCCAGTTTGGTTTCATCAAGGGCATATTATGCCTACTCAGCCTGGTGGACTTCTTTGAGAAGGTCACCAAAGCAATGGATGAGGGCAAAATGGTTCACACTGCCTACCTTGACCTGGCTAGGGCATTTGACACAATACCCCACTCAGGCATTGCTGACAAACTCAGAAGGTTGGATACAAACTCATATGTCACCCAGTGGATAGCCACCTGCCTCACAGACAGGACCCAGTAAGTTAGAATTGGGTAGCCACCTCTACAAAGAGGCCAGTCACAAGTGGAGTCCCTTAGGGATCAGTCCTTGGACCACTACTTTTTGGCTTTTACTTCTCTGAAGTCAAGGCCAATGTCAGTGGTCTCTGGATGATAAAATTTGCAGATGATTGCAAATTAGGAGCTGTCATTGAATCTCCAGGAGGGGCTGACACAGACTGGTGTCAGAGCCACGGACTAAAGATAAAATGCCAAAAAATGCATAATAATATCCTTCAGGAAGTCATCCACCCCTGGTAACTATCATATTGACAACATACCCCTTAGAGTTGACCCAGTAGTGTGGGACTTGGGGACATGCATGGATAGTAATCTAGTCTTTGACTATCATGTGTCTACAGTAGTGAGGAAATCCTATGCTGAGCAACTTATAAACAAAGGTATCTAAGTCCAAGGAAGTCATTGTTCCACTGTATCTGGCATTCAGAAGACCCGTCAACTAGAATACCCCATTTGGTATGTACCGAACTAGGTCATACCTCTCAACCTCTTAGAGCAAGAAATCTGGACAAAGGCATTTATAAATGTGGGACAAAGGCCCAAAAGTAGGGACAATTTTTAAATATTGCTCTTACAAACTTAGAAAGTTACTAGAACATGTTTTGTATTAGCATGAATTTTCTGAAGCGTATGAAGTCTGAAACTCAAATGTCACTATTTTCTAACATCAGTCTTTAGTGATTTGCCACTAATTTGACAGAAAACCACAATTTTATGAAAAACAGACTAAAATATGAGGCAAAAATCTGGACATTGTGGAAAAAATTGTATAGCTGAGAGATATGCCAGGCACGTCCACAGAGGTTCCTCACTAAAAGAATACAGGGTTAAATAAAATGTCCTATGCAGACTGCCTTAAGGTTCTAGCCCTGTATTCTGTCTCTTACATGCTTTTGAGGTGAAAGCTATTCCTGATATGTAGGGCATTGTCAGACCCCACTGTGCTGGACCTCCTGCATATCCACAAAACAAACAGTACTAGAATTACCTGTTCTAAAGACTTAAACCTTACCTGTGATATAAATTGGATCTGCTGGAGAGACAGGTATGTATCCCAGAGATTACCCAGTCTGTTCAAGTGCTGTGTGCTGCACAGGAATTACCTGTTTCTTCTGCCATATCTACAGCAAAATCATATGCAACTGAATGTACATTGATGTCTTCCAAAAGTCAGAGCTTCTTAAGATGGTCTTTTCACAACCAACAAAACTAGTGTCCCACTTGACCGCTTACACCCTGGTAGTCAACTAACCAGACTGCGCTCCCCCCTTTTGCAAATTCCTGGATCCGCCACTGCTTTGTGCTACTGACACTAAAGCAATTTTACCTCAAGCAGCTGTAAGGACACCAAAGTCAATTAATTATGGTATCCTTGATTTGTCATTGCCCTTCATATAAAAAAATAAAATATTTTCAGATGTTATTTACATAAATAACTACAGCAGCGAATAAAGCAAGTGCAAATAATTATGTAAAGAAATAATTTGTGTGTTATTCTTCTGCCAGTAATCGAAATTCTTCTTATAAATGTCACCATAGACAGAACACGTATGCAACTAAACTTGAAAAAGTGCATTTGAGTGCAAAAGCACTTGCTTTATTTATTGTTTTCCTGCTAATGGTCTGTGATCATTGCTTTACTGAATATTTGTCTTTGCTTTCTGCATTGACATTTGTCTAACAGAACCTGAACTATTTGGTGGAAACAAATGTGCGACTGTAGTTTGATAGCAAGGAACATGGTTTGCCTTAAGCCTTTTTCCATGGCAGCTAGGCTCCAGCAATAAACTAAACCCACTGCGTGAAACTGTACCTGCACTTACGATATCAGACAATGCTGCCATGAATTAAGGAAGCTCATAGCATATATTTGTACCGTTGCAGTTTATACCCCAAACAAATGGGCTAATGTGGAAAACAGTATATGAAACAGAAAATGTAAGTACATAGCCAGTAGCGTGCTGTGTCCTAACGCAATACCTTTCCATTAGTTGCATCAGACACTTGCATCATTCTTATTGTAGTAAGTAATACAGCAAACTGGAAAAGGCAACTGACAGGAGAACTAGATAAACAAGTCTCAAATTTCACATCACCCCCTGCTTATGTAGAACGGTAGCAATGAGCATGTCACGCTTTTCTTTGTTTTCCCTAGGTCACTCCTGTAAAGGTTACTTAGGGTCTAAGACCAGCCCTTCATATTCATTAATCCTAATATATAATCTGAAATAATATTTATCTAACAGTGTTTCCCAGTGCCACTAAAACATTTACACATGCATACACCTCCTGAAACTTGAAGTGGGATCAAGGGATTCATTTATAGCATAAAGTAGTAACCAACTAAGAGCGAACATCAGGGTTAAAGCAGTCATTAACTGTAAACTGAGAGTGAGAAAGGCGGCTTGCAGCTTGTTTTGTTCAATTTTATTTCTCAGCTTGTAATTGCAGTATTATAAAAAAGCATTTGACCTAGTCAGTGACAAAAAAGCGTGCTCAGTGTGAAACAGAGGAGAGGAAGGTGATGCTTTTGGTATGTCTCATCCGTCATAGGTACAGCTGCCAATTATGTATTCTTTGAGCAACAAAGTGCTGGCTTGCCTTCTGCTGTCAGTTGCAGTTTAACATTTAGAGAGGATACTGTCATAAAATCTTTTAACATGTCCTAATTTGCTAAAGTACTTTACGGGTAAAATTACATTACTGGAAGATAGTTTAAAAAACAATTCATATTTGCTTGTTTGTTTACATACTTATTTATTTTGATATTCCATCTTTATTTTGCCTGCAAACATTCCAGATTCATGATTTTTCCAGCTATCTTCTAATATGGTAAAGGAATACGTTTTTTCCTTAACATGCATTTTGTTTCACATTTATTAGTGAACATGTTTTGAGGGAGTACTTTCACAATTATGGATGCATTTCTGTAAAAATGTGATCATTGAATCTACTTTTTATTAACTTATATTCTCAGGTATGGTATACTTTTTGACTTTAAGTAACTGGGGGGTTTACCTTTTCAGGTTCCTGGAATGGGATGCTTTTCAGTAAAGTGTCATTTTGTGGTATGCACTTTAACCTTTTTTCAATTGTTACATATCATAATAAAATATTTTAGACACAGAAACATTTTTTCAACCATTAGGGAAAAGTTAGAAAATATTTCATCATCATCCTCATTGTCCTTTCCTTCCTCCTCCTTATTAACACGCCCCTTTTTCACATTTGTTTACATGGAGTCAGGGTTTTGTGTCGGCCACACTCGACTCGGAGCAATTCTTCTACCTTCACTTCTCCAGAACTAACTTTGGGCTCCTAAAAACAGAGGTGGCTAACTTCACAGCACCCATGCAAATGAAGAATAGTTGCATGACCGCCGAATCATACACCAATGCACTGTGTGAACATGTACACAAATGCATGGCTCTCGCCATACCCAATAGAACCAAGACGCTCTCCTCCAAAAAAAGGAAGCCAGTCTGGTGGTCCCCTGCCATAAACAAACTCTACAACAGAAGGAAGAAACTGATGCAGAATAAGGTGAAGTCCCAAAACTGGAAAAAGTCCCTTATCAGCCTCAACAAAAAGAATCACCATGGCAATACCCAGATTTGCTCTGAGCTACTACACAATGGTACCTCCTATACTGAGCCAACAGATATTGTCAGTATACTGGCCGACAGATTCAGTGCCAACTTTACCTCCCCCCCAAAAGGACCAATCACAATACCAGTAGATTGCTAGGACCCAGTATTACTGCTGCACAGGTTAAAACAGCACTGTCCAAGGCCAAGAATACAGCTTCTATGGGACCTGACAATATCCCTGGCTGTACTCTACATGAACTACAGAGTGAAATGGCACCTCACCTGTGTGCCCTGTTCAGTCACAGCCTAACCTTGGTCTTTGTCCCTACCAAATGGCGCACTGCTACAGTCATCCCTCTCCACAAAGGAGGAGCAAATAGAGACCCTCGGAACTATCGACCCATTAGCCTGACGAGTCTGATATGCAAAGCTATAGAAATCATCGTCATGGACCTAATAAACAAGGATATAGGGAATCTCCAAACTCTGGATCCTAGACAGTTTGGTTTTGTGAAGGGTAGATCATGCCTGCTCAACTTGATCGACTTCTTTGAGTCAGTCAGCAGAGCTGTGGATAAAGGCACGGTGGTTCATACAGCCTACCTTGATCTGGCCACGGCCTTTGATACCATTCCCCACGCAGGAATCATAGAAAAACTGACTAAGCTAGGCATCAACCCCTATATCACTAGGTGGGTTGCAAGCAGGCTCACAGATAGAACCCACAGTGTGAAAGTAGCTGACTTCAAGTCAGACTGCAGACCAGTTATGAGTGGAGTCCCATAGGCTTCGGTCCCGGGTCCTCTCCTGTTTGGTATCTACTTCCCTGAAGTCCAGGCCAACACAAAGGGACTCTGGCTGACAATGTTCACAGACAATTGCAAGTTGGGAGTTGTTATTAACTCTCCAAGTGATGTTGACATCCTACAGAAAGGCCTCACTGAGACCAATGACTGGTGTCAGAACCATGGCCTTAAGCTCAATGCCAAAAAATGTGTTGTCATCCCCCTTGGGGAAAAAAACTGGTTCCCTTGAATTACCACATCAATGGTAGTCCACTGAACACAGAAGGTGTTATAATAGATCTGGGAACACAGGTTGTCAGCAGCCTCTGTTTTAACCACCACATTGCCACTGTGGTCAGAAAGTCCTATGTGGCACATCTCATTACTAAGGGTTTTGTATCCAGGAAGAAAGAGGTCATTGTCTCCCTCTACTCTTCCCTCATTAGGCCAATCATTGAGTACATTTGGCATGTACCTCACTAGACATATGCAACAACTGGAGAGGCCACAAAAGTACCTCACAAAGAGGATCCTAGGCCTTAAACACTTATCCTATATGGACAAACTCAAAAAACTCCAACTATTCTCTGTCTCATATCGCCTACTTAGAGACGATCTCTGCTTGACTTACAAAGCCATGTCTGAACCAGCTCTGTTGGAAATGCTACATCTAAAGAAATCCCAATCCCTCTGCACCAAATGCTCCAGAGACCTCAACCTCATTACCACAATCAGCAGAACATGCTGGAGGGACAGGTTCATTACCCAGAGACTGCCCATGTTATGGAACAGACTTCCCATACATATCAAGCAGATTATCTCAATGGCCCTCCTCAAGAGAAATCTTGATGAGTGTATGGGAAATAGAAAATTCACCCCAGGGATCACTCCAGTGGCTCTACTCAACAGAGGCATTGGGAACTAAGGCAGGGTGGCATGATGCCAGGGTAATCCTATGGGCTAGGCTTGTAAAAGCTCCAGGATCATTAGCCTAGTTCACACCTGTGAACTGGCAGTCATTCTGACAGTTGCAGGTCTTATCTCATACAATTCATCCATCTTTTGTCTGGACATCCTTGTCTCATCTTTCCTTCTTCCTGCATCTCTCAAAATGTATTCTGTTTTTTTTTTCCACATGTGATGAACCATTGTGATCTGTTCTTGTTGACCTTCTATGCAACTGGGCTACTTTGGCTTTGGCTCTGATGATATCCTTTCTTCATCTACCTACAGTGTGCATCCTATTACCCACCTCAGGTACTTCATCCTCATCATCTGAAGCTTCCTCGTTTGCTGCGCCTTCAATGCCCTGGTTGCTGTGCTGTAAAGAAGCGCTGACTGCACAACTGATTTTGCATGTTACTGTTCATCTTTCATTTCATTGTTTTGTCACAAACACACAGATACACACACACACACACACACACACACACACACACACAAACTTGCCTTGACAATTTGTGCTAGTTGGCTGCAGCTCCTCTGATTCTAGCTTTGACTTCCTCAAACTGATTTCCCTTCCTCCTAGCTTGACCTCTAGATACCTGCCAGATACCTGAAGTTGTTAACCTGGCCCACTATTTTTCTTCTGTCTCAGTTTTCATCTTCTTCTGATTTCCTCCATTTGTTGCCAAGATTGCTGTCTTGTCTGTACTCAGTTTCATCCAATATACCTTCAGTTTCGTATCTCATTGTAGTGCCATATCATCTGCATAAAGCAGCTTTATTGATCTGTCCATTCTGCTCTGTTTGCTGATTCAGTCTGTCACCGGTATGAATAGGCGTGGGCTCAGACCTGCACCCCAATGGCCACCCACCCTACTGGGAACCCCTGTCTGAGTTCAAACCCTACTTCCGTTTTTGTCATTGGGTCCTAGTACATAACCTGTGCCAATTCTACTAATGTTTCTGGGGCTTCAAACCCTAGCAAGGTTGCTCAAATCATTTTTTCTTGAGACCGTGCCACATTTATTTATTTTTTATTTATTTACTGGCATTTGATTACCGGGAGAGTCTGACTGGGTATAAGCCCATTTTCAGGGAGGCTTGGGGGAGAAAGGATTCAAATTATTACAAAACATTATAAGAATAATAATCTTATAATCTTCAAAAATAAAACAAAACATTTGCAGTTTAAATAATTATAACAAATTAGACATAATGCAAACACATTGGTTTAAATAATAAATAATTGTCACATACCTTTTACTGATTTTAAGACACCTTGGACAGTTTGTAGAGAAATTAAAGGTAAGTTAGTCTAATACCAATAGGAACTGCAATATGATGTGAGGGAAAACAGGCTTATGGTACATTTAGAGAAAAAGTCAGGGAAGAGAATTAGACAGGAATAAGGAAGTAAGTGATGAAGGGAGTGTAAACATAATGAATGAAAAGATACTAGTTCACACTTAGGGATACAGTTTATTCTGGATATGAACAAGAACAGAGCCAGATTTTAGCTAGGAAGTCTTTCAGAATGGTTTTGAAAGCTGGGAGGGAGAGTATAGATCTAATGGATACAGGTAAGGAGTTCCTGGCCTTAGCAACCTTGTACGAGTATAAATAATGCCCAGTAGATTTGCTAGGCTTGTAGACAGACAGGAGTTTTTGGTCACTGGATTACAATGACCAACTAGGAACACAGTTGTGTAGAATGTTTTTTTAGTGCTGGACAGACAGAAGGATGCTAGATAATTTCATAGGTGGTAATAAGTTGTGCATATGTTAGCTGATCTGGCAATTCTAACCAATTTAGGCTTTTCAGTGCTATACAGTGGTCAGTTCTGAAAGAGTATGTGCTGCAAATTTAGCAACTCTGTTATAGCATGATTCAAGTTTAATATTTTGTGAAGCCTCGGGTTCGTAAGGATGAGAACATCATAAAGATGAGTTGGGAGGATATTAATAGTGGCGAGTGTAGCTTTAGTTGGGTTAGTGAGAAAGTTGTTGGCTCTGTAAAGCATCCTTAGTTTTTGATGAATTTTTCTTAAGTAGTTTTGTATATGCAGGTCGAATGTAAGATTATCATCCATTATCACTCCTAATTGTTTAATATGACAAGTGACTTCAAGGGTTGTATTATTAAGAGAGAAGACTTTAAATTTCGTTTTTTTTTTTTTATGAGAGATAAATTTGGGGGGAAAAGTAGTAGTTTGTATTCATGTTTCTCCATGTCAAGGAAATATAATTCTGTAAGTAAACTTACCATAACAGTAGATGTTCAAATGGAAAAAGTGACTCTTAAAAGACTTTAACATTTTACTGGCTTTTGCTGCTTGTTTTCCATGGGAAAGAGGCATCATTTTCAGCCTTAAAGTGCGAAAAACTATTGGTCCCATGGTCGATTCTTCTTCAGCCACAAAAAGAAAAAGTTAAGCAAACCGGCTTTGACACCACAGCAGGCTAGCATTTTGCCTCTGCCACTGGTGGATGACTCTGTTGTGGCCTTAGCTTGTTCCTCAGACCACTCATCTTTTACCGGGATCCCTCTGGTGTAACACCTACAGCCACTATGGACTGGGTTTAGCCACATCATCTGTGGCTGGCTGCTGGAGTCCACAAAAGAGGCAAGGATGAGCTACTCTTGTTGGTCCTGGAAGAGGAACAAGAAAGGCTTCCCTGTTTTGTCAGAATGTTGGCCCATCCCTGGGGAAGTTTCTGCTGCCATTAATAGCACTGCTGTCCTATTTCTCCAGTCAAAAAGAAATGGAAAACTAAACATGTATCTACTCCTCCTCAAATTTCCTTACCAGGAGTAGTTTATTGTATATGACTCAAGGTTTAATTCAGGCTATTGATTCTTCTTATAAAGTAGTTTCTGGTAAACGAAAGAGGGATACTTAGTTTCCTGAAGAGATTCAAGATTCTGACTCTGGACAGGAAGATGAAGGGAAAGTTATAGGGTTTTCTCCAGTTTGTCTGATTAAGACTCAGAGAGCTCAATTTGTGATTCTTTCTCTGATTCTTTTTTTTCCAGAATGTGCCAATGTTTTCAGTGGGAGAACACTGAGGTTTCTCAGCTTCTCAGGAAATACTATTAGTTGTTATAGAAAGAATTGCAGAATCTTCACCCATTACCCTAATTCTGTTAGCTCTGGAGAATGTGTGCATCACTGCTTGCAATTTTCCTGATAGTCACTCTGCTGCCCATAAAAAAATATATAAATAAAAAAAAAAAAAAAAAAAAGCAAACAGAATATATAAAGTTCCTCATTTTTTTATTTTTTTATGCACTCTTCCAAAGCCTGACACAGCAGCTAATTCCAATTCTACTCTTTTGGACAAGGACGGAAAAATTATTAATACATGTGGGGAACAAAGTTGCTTTTGCAACTCTGATTTTTAGAAATTTGAATTGTCAGGCTCATATTCAAGTTCAATTTACTCTGACTAGTGAACGTATGAGGGATGTTTTGTCTGCAATTTCTTCTATTTTACAAGTCACAAAATGTTTACTGTGTGTTTGTGTGTATGACTCATTTGATAATTCTTCCAGGGTTATGGCCATTGGCGTTGTTTTCAAGAGGTTTGCCTGGTTGTGTTCTCAGAACTTTGCGGATGATGTGAAAATGAGATTTTAAATTCTCAGTTTTTGGTTCTTCTGCTTGCAGAATTTATCAAAAAGTATGATGAAAGAGGTAAGCGGATACAGGGAATTTAAGATTTTTCAATCCTCCTTTTTCAAATTTTCCAAGGCTTTCTCTAGCCCCTCATCCAATTTTGACAAAAAAAAAAAAAAAAACTAAACAGACTCAACAAAATGTGATTAAACATGTTTAAGAAGAAAAGGCAAAGGGTTCCAAAATAATTCAGGACTCCCTCGTCAAAAACAAGGAAGTCCAGCAAGTCAGAATGATTATTTAAGAGACACTATCTCCCTGTTACACCATGACAGTCTCTTTTCCCTTCAAGAAAGTCTGACTTTCCACTTTTGTCTTCAGCAACAGATAGTTTCAGACACATGGGCTCTGAAAATCATTCATCAAGGTTACAGATGGCAGTGGGAGGAAATCCCTCCTTTCCATGGGGTAATTCCTCATTCACCAGAGCAGACTCCTTTATTCCCCCTTGTCCTTCAACACATGCTGTCCCAGGAAGTGACAGAACCAGTTCCTCTTCCCAGGTTGGGAAAGGTTTTTATTCAAGGATGTTATTTATTGCCAAAGAAATAAAATGCTTGGAGACCAGTTCTGGATCTTTTTTTCCTAAACCTGTTTGTGATAGTACTGGAGTTCAAAATCAATTAATATCACGTTACCTCCTCTTCCTCACCTTAGTTACAGGTGACAGTAAACTTAAAAGATACATCTTCATTCAGACTTCAGGAGTTTATGTTTTATTGTGTTTTAGATCACATTATCAGTTCTCTGCCTTACCCTTTGGACTGTACACTGCACTAAGAGTGTTCACAAAGTGTCTATATCTAGTTAGAGCTCATTGCAGGATACAGGGCACCCACATTTTCCATATTTAAACAACCTGCTTATCTTTGTAGTGTCTTTTTTCAATGTGTCAGGAATCTCTCAAAGACAGAAAGATTTCTTACACAAGCTGGGATTCACGGAGAACATCAAAAAGTCTTTTCTGACTCCTTCACATAGGACTTTGTTCCTGGGGATTCAGTTAGACACATCAATTCAAACAGTTTTTCTTCCACATGATAAAATGCAGCTACTTTTAGATCTATTTCTAAAGATTTCCACTTAGATTTATTTCACTTTGAGGGACTAGCTAAGGATTTTGGGTCTCATGGCATCTATGATTCTCATGATACCCCTGGCAAAAATACACACACAAATGATATAATAGTATCTGAAGTCTCTTCTATCCCAGCAACAATAACCTTTGCCTTTGCAAATCCCTGAGCTGGAGTTTGTCAGAAATGAAATCACTTGGTGGAGGCAGCAAATTTCCCTAAATCCAGGTCTCCCCTTCT
This sequence comes from Protopterus annectens, assembly GCF_019279795.1. Classification (NCBI taxonomy): domain Eukaryota; kingdom Metazoa; phylum Chordata; order Ceratodontiformes; family Protopteridae; genus Protopterus; species Protopterus annectens. The sequence continues at coordinate 302,298,036 of NC_056750.1, forward strand.
CCCTCCCTGTTCCAAAGCAGTCAGTCATCACAAACACCTCAGACTTTGCTTGAAGAGCAGTTTCAGGAGGGATAAAAGTGTAAGGTTTGTGAGACATGAAAGACAGATGCAAGCACATAAATATAAAAGAGGTGCTTGCCCTGATGATGACACTCAACTCTTTGAATCATCTTTAGTCCCCTGAACCTGTTCAAGTTGTTACAGACAAT